>NC_080800.1:21055898-21075898 GCF_028018385.1 Neofelis nebulosa
GAGATGGAGGGGTGGCGTAGACCATGGTAAAGACTTTGACTTTTATTCTACGGCAGACGGGGAGCCGCTGGGGGGATCTGAGCAGAGGAGTGCCATGGTCTGACTGTAAGTAGACAGCTTGGATGGCTGTGATCCAGGCAAAGGATGATGGGAGCTTGACCGAAAGGATAGTAGGGGAATCTGTGAGAAGTGGTTGAATTCTGCAAGCATTTTCAAGTCCAAACTGATAGGATTTGTTACTCAGGTCTTTTTTTCCCCATGTTACTATATAGAATGAGTGGCAGAGACATTCCTTCCTGCACTGTACCGATTCTAAATTGAATTCTAATACATTTAATTACTCACCTAAGAATAAGTAATTTTCATGGTAAAAAAAAAAATTGCATAGACTCCTTATCCATATAACAGGTTGTTCCTAAACACAGACTTCATGGTTGACTGCTTGCCATACAAAGACACAAAAGATTTTGTGGACCCCACCTGGCATAGCGCTGTCCTTACTCTTAATACGCTTTTGGTGGGGGGAAATGACTTATGTTCAACTTTAAGCCCACATTCTGGCTGGTGTGGGAAAATTTCTGGACTAGAGACAACACACACGCACGCACGCACGCACACACACACGCACACACAGAGGCAGAGATCCCTGAAAGGAGAATCACAGCTGGAATGAGCCATTGTCTTGAATGGGTGTGTGTTCATCCATATGCAGGTGTGTTGAAGGGGTGGCAGGAAGTAATTAACAACTGCCATACTAATTTTTAGTATAAACATGTACATAAGTGGTTAGAGAAGGGAAAGATGAGAGATGATTGCATAGCAAAGGTGAGATGTAAGCTAGGGCTAGAAAGATCAGTTAGGATAGAAATAAGTAGAGATGAGGCGGAACACATTCTTTTGGGTCTCTTCTTTGTGTCTCTGCTTCGAAGCTGGAAAATTTGGTTCCTTTTCCTACCCAGTCTGTTTCTGACATTAGGAAGACCAGTTTTAGGAAGCTTTGTTACTTCTACTTTGAACCAATAAGTTGAAGTCGAATCTCTAGAGCAAACTAATCTAAGGTTTGATTGGCTGCCAGAAGCCCACTTTAGTGGCGTCAGGCTGTGCTCCTCTTTTCTAATGGTTACAGGTCACAGAAGATGTTGTTGGGCAAATCTTGGAATTAAGAAGGTATTGGGAGTGTGCTCTATACCTCTTCGTTGTTTTTATCCTTATTACCTTGTCCTTCCACCAGCCTTCCTTCTCCTCCTCAATTTACATTCAATTCTCCTATAACACTATATATGTTTCTAAAAAATCAACAAAGCTATGTAAAATGACACAGTAACAACTAAACACTTTATGGGAAAAACATACAGGTTGGGGCACAACACACAATAACTTCATCAGTGACATAAACAGGAATATAGGAACCTAAAGAAAACAGTGGCATAATTTTACACATTTTAAATAGCTAAGAAGTACATAAGTGCTACAATAATTACGGCACTTTACCTTGAAAAGGGCGTGAAGTTGGCTTGCAGAAGTGAACATCATAAGTGTTGCAGCTTGGGAATCATGGTGAAGCGATAGAAGGAAGATTATTTGAGATTGGAAGGAAAGTTGTAAGAAACAGCAGATGAGGGTGAGTGTAGCTCATAACACACTCAGTGAAGTGAAGTAGCTGATCAGTGAGAGAGAGAGAGAAAGAGAGAGAGAGAGAGAGAGAGAGAGAGAGAGAGAGTGTGTGTGTGTGTGTGTGTGTGTTATTCCTGTGTGGCTAGGTTCAACCGGGTGTAGTTTTCTGCATTCACCTAACCTTTCTCATAGACAAGATCTGCAGAAGCGGACCTAAAATTTGCCTCGCCATGTGTTCAAATGATTCTCTGATAGACTAGTGGCATTGGCATAAATTTTAATTTTCAAAATAAACCTTGAAGGGAAGCAACTGTACCTTATTTTATATTGATGATTAACTGGCACCTTACTTTTCCCCTGCTTTATTGTTCTCTCCTCATCCTCATAATGTCCAAAGATATTCTTAGTTTTACAAAAACTGATCAGTACATCTGTCAAGCAGATAGTTAAACTTATTAAATATTGAATATCCTATCTTCAGAATGCTTGTTTGGGATATGGGAAGTAAAAAGGGTTTTGAAGTCATGAGTTCTGTCCTTTTACAGCTTCAGTATGAGTCACCAAGCACAGACATTTGAGGCAAAACAGAATTTCTTAAAAAAAGGTAGCAATATATTATGGATCTGATACATCATTGCTGAAGAGATAGGGTGAAATAGAGTTAGTAAGGTAAGATTTCTTAGATTTAAATTTTGATCTAGATCTTAAAGTTGTGGACATGGATTGGAGAAATAAAGGGAACTCCTAACACCCAGAAAGAATGTGGAGATCCTTCAGGTTTTTTCTGTTTCTTTCTCTTCATTTCCTTACGCCCAGCCTAAAAGTGATCTTAGGGTGGCAACAAGCTACGATTGCAATCACCAGGAGCCAAAACTATAAGGAAGGGAAAAGCGTGCATGCTCTCTCTCTGTGTCTCTCTGTCTTTCATAAGTAATTGAGTAAGTAAAGACCCAGCTTCCTGACTGGAAGACTGGAACGAGAAAGTTGTAGGGATCTGGAAGGCACCAGGGAGATCCCAGACAGAGACAACCTCAGGGAATGTAACCCCATGAAGTTGTTCATGAGCACCTGTGCTCATCCCCCAGCCTGGAAGGAAAGGATCTGAGCCAAAGAGCATACCAAAGACTTTGATAACTGAGGTAAAAGACCACCACCTCGGACCCAGATTGACTACTGGATGGTGCACACATCGGACAGATGCAAAAAGCACTGCAACATTTTTGAAAACTAAACTGATACCAGAGCCACAGCCTACAGAAAGTGGACTCATCCTAAACCTAATGAAGTCATTTGCCTGCTAAAACAAAAACATCAAAATTCCCCATACGATGTAAACAAGACCAATAGATTCATAACATACTATTCAAAATGTCCAGGATAGGGGCGCCTGGGTGGCGCAGTCGGTTGAGCGTCCGACTTCAGCCAGGTCACGATCTCGCGGTCCGTGAGTTCGAGCCCCGCGTCGGGCTCTGGGCCGACGGCTCGGAGCCCGGAGCCTGTTTCCGATTCTGTGTCTCCCTCTCTCTCTGCCCCTCCCCCGTTCATGCTCTGTCTCTCTCTGTCCCAAAAATAAATAAAAAACGTTGAAAAAAAAAAATTTACAAAATGTCCAGGATACAGTTCAGAATTACTTGGTAAAACAAGAACCAGGGAAATCTAAACTCGCATTGGGAAGAAAAAGCAATCAAACGATGTTAACACTGAGATAACACTTAGGGTAGAATCGTATGACAAAGACTTTAAAGCAGGTTATATAGTGTTCCGGTGAGCAATGGTGAACACTTTTGAGATAAATAGAAAAATATGAAGTCCCTGAAAAAAAAGAGGTATAAAGAAGAGCCAAAGAAATATATTAGAACTGGAAAATTCAGTAACCAAAAGAAAAACCTGACTGGGTGAGCTCACTGGCAGAATGGAGGTGACAGTGGAGTCCATGAACTGGAAGAGAGATCAATAGAAATGACCCCATCTGAAGAAGAGAGAGAAAAAGACTCTGGGAGGTCGGAGAGAACAGAGCTTCAGGGACCTGTGAGACAGTAACAGAAAGTCTAACTTTTATGTCACTAGAGTTGCAAAAAAGAGGAGGAGAACCAGACTGAAAAAAATATTGGAAGAAATCATGTGATTGTTGTCATGAGCACTGGGTGTTGCATGTAAGTGATGATTACTGAATTCTCCTGAAACTAATATTTCATTATACGTTAACTAATTGGAATTTAAATCAAAACTTGAAACAAACAAACAAAAAAGAAAGAATGTGAAAACTTCCCATGTTTGGCAGAAGACATAAACTAATCGATTTTTAAAAAGCTGAGTGAAGCCAAACAGAATAAACCCAAAGAAATCACTCCCAGACACATTATAATCAAACTTTTGGAAACAAAAAATGAATTTAAAAATCTTAAAAGTAGCCAGAGAAAAATGATTTATTCTAAGGGAAAATTATTCAAATGATGATACATTTCTCATCAGAAACCATGGAGACCAGAGGAAGTGCAATCGTGTTTCTCAAGTACTCAAAGATTTAACTCGAATTTTTATATCTAGCAAAAAAGAAAGTCTTTATAATAAAGATAAAACAAAGACACTTTTAGATGAGAGAAAACTAAGAGAATTCATTGCCAGCAGACCTGCTCTGAAATAATTGGTGAAGGAACTTATTCAGACAGAAGGGAAATGATACCAGAAAGAAACTTGGAACATGAAGAGTGAACGAAGAACAAAAGAAATGTAAGTATAATAGACTTTCTTTCTCCTCTTGAGTTTACGAAATATATTGATACCATCATCTGATAAAGTTTTCATTGTATGTAGGTGTAATATGTAAGACAACTGCAACATGAAAAGAAGAAAGAAAAGAGACCTGTATGGATTTGTACACTCCATTTAATGTGATAAAATTTTGATTTTAAGTATATTGTTATCCTTAACTATGAACTATACAAAGAATTATCAAAAATACAGTTAATTAATTTATTAATAAAAATTGTTCATGGTTGCCTGGGTGGCTCAGTTGGTTGTGTGTCTGACTCTTGATTTCAGCTCAGGTAATGATAGCAGGGTCATGGGATTGAGCCCTGCATCGCCGGGTGTGGTGCTTGCTTAAGATTTTCTCTCTCTTTCTCTCCTTCTGCCCCCTCCCCTACTTGTGCTCTTTCCCTCTCTTTCTCTCAAATTAAAAAACATGTTCCAATTCCCCAAAAGAGGGGAGAAAAACGGGGAAGAAGGAAAAACAAAGGGAACAGACAGAAAACAAATAATAAAATGTAAACCTGAGTCTAAACATACTAATAACTACGTTAAATGTGTATACACCAATTAAAAGACAAAGTAATCACAACGGATATTTTAAATGATGCAACTCTGTAAAGTATCTTCAAGAAACTCACTTCAAATACAGGTAGATGAAAAGTAGAAAAATGGCAAAAGATAGACCACTCAAACAATAATCAAAAGAAATTTAGAGCGGCTATATTAATAGCAGAAAATTAGACATCAGAGCAAAGAAAATTACTAGGGATAAAGAGGAACTTTACATAATGATAAAAGAGCTAATTCGCTAAGAAGAGATAATCCCAAATGTGTACGCACCTAACAACAGTGCTTCAGAATACCTGAAGCAACAGCTGGCAGAGCTGAAAGGAGAGACAGACAATCCATAATTATACTTGGCAACTCTAACACTCCTTTCCCAGTAATTGATAGAAATATTGGACACAAAATCAGCAAGGATATAGAGGGACTGACAACCGACTGGATCTAATTGATATTTCATAGAACGCTCCCCCCAACAATAGCTCAATCCACATTCTTTTCAAGTGCATGTGGAACCCTTGGCAAAATAGACAATCTTCTGGATCATAAAAGGAACCTTAATTTAACAGATTTAAAATCATGCAAAGTAAGTTCTCTAACCATAACGGAATTAAACCAGAAGTCAATAAGAGAACGGTAACAGGAAAATCTGCAAGTACTTGGAAATTCAACAACAAATTTCTAAATAATGCATGGGTCAGAGAGGGTCTTAAGTAAAACTAGAAAATATTTTGAACTGAGTGAAAATGAAACATATCAAACAGTGATTGAAACAATATATACTGCAAGGTGTACTATCATACAAAATAGGCCACTTACCGGTATTTGAATGCTGACACCATTACTTATTCATCATAGACACACACAAAATCCATACAATACTCAAATAGTGAGTATCAAGGCATTGTATATTCACCTAGTTGGTAAAATAGGCTAGTTAATTTGGCAGGTAAGTATTAAGTAATCATAATAATTACAATCAGGTGACTATTTATTTTATTTTTTTTTTATTTTTTTTTTTTTTAACATTTTTTATTTATTTTTGGGACAGAGAGAGACAGAGCATGAACGGGGGAGGGGCAGAGAGAGAGGGAGACACAGAATCGGAAACAGGCTCCAGGCTCCGAGCCATCGGCCCAGAGCCCGACGCGGGGCTCGAACTCACGGACCGCGAGATCGTGACCTGGCTGAAGTCGGACGCTTAACCGACTGCGCCACCCAGGCGCCCCTCAGGTGACTATTTAAAGGAGAAAGTAGAAAACCTAACAAAGTAGGATGATGCAGCTAAAGCAGTGCTTAGAGGGAAATTGATAGCATTAGATGTTTCTGTTATGGAACAAGAAAGAGTTTCTGCCTAAAGAAGAGAAAATGAACCCACAGCAAGCAGAAGGAAGGAAATAGTGAAGATCAGACCACAGATTCTAAAAGCATAACAAGGGGAAACTATCCATATTTGATAGCTTAGAGATAGTGGACCAGTTCCTCACAAGTCATAAACTATAGAAATCCATCTAAGGTGAAATGGAGGGTGCCTGGGTGGCTCAGTCGATTGAGCATCCAACTCTTGATTGTGGCTCAGGTCATGATCCCAGGGTCGTGGGATCAAGCCCTGTGTCAGGCTCTGCGCTGAGCATGGAGCCTGCTTAAGATATTTGTTCTCTCTCTCTCCCTCTCCCTCTCTCTCTCTCCCCCCTCTCCCTCTCTCCCCCTCCCCTCTCCCTCTCCCTCTCCCTCTCCCTCTCTCTCCCCTCTCCCTCTCCCTCTCTCTCTCTCCCCTCTCCCTCTCCCTCCCTCTCTCTCCCCTCTCCCTCTCTCTCTCCCTCTCTCTCCCTCCCCTCTCCCTCTCTCTCTCCCTCTCTCTCCCTCCCCTCTCCCTCTCTCTCCCTCCCCTCTCCCTCTCTCTCCCTCCCCTCTCCCTCTCTCTCCCTCCCCTCTCCCTCCCCTCTCCCTTTCTCTCCCTCCCCTCTCCCTCCCCTCTCCCTCCCCTCTCCCTCCCCTCTCCCTCCCCTCTCCCTCCCCTCTCCCTCCCCTCTCCCTCGCTCCTTCCCTCCTGCTGCCACTCTCCCTCACTAACGCACATTCTCTCTCTCTGTCTCTGTGTGTGTGTGTGTGTGTGTGTGTGTGTGTGTGTACATGTATGAAATGGATAACCTCAACACTCCTGTATCTGTTAATTGAATTCATAATTAAAAAGAATAAAATTGGAGGACTCATTTGAAAACTTGTAATAATATAAGTAAAATAATCTAGGAAGTATGGTATTGGCAAAAGGAGAGGTACCTAGTCCAATGGAAGAGAATAGAATAGATTCACACAAGTGTTACTGTTGGCTTTTTGACAAAGATACATAGACAGTTTAAGAGAGAATACATAGTTCTCTCAACAAGTGATGTTAAAAAATTAACTTTGATGGGGCGCCTGGGTGGCTCAGTCGGTTATGTGGCCGACTTCGGCTCAGGTCATGATCTCGTGGTTCATGGGTTCGAGCCCCACGTCAGGCTCTGTGCTGACAGCTCGGAGCCTGGAGCCTGCCTCAGAATCTGTGACTCCCCCTCTCTCTCTGTCCTCTTCCCATCTCATGCTCTGTCTCTGTCTCTCAATAAATAAACCTTTAAAAAAATTATAAAAAAAAAATTAACTTTGACCATATGCAGAAAAAGTGAACTTTGACTTAAATCTGTTACATTATACAAAAATTAGCTGAAAATGTATCAGTTCTAAATGATCCATGAAATTCATGATCCATGAAATTTTAAAAATTCATCTGGACTGTATCAAAATAAAAACCTTTGCTTTACAAAAGATATTCTTTTTTTAAGTTTACTTCTTTACCTTGAGAGAGAGAGAGAAAGCATGAATGAGGGACAGAGAATCCCAAGCAGGCTCTGTGCTGTCAGTGTAGAGCCCAATATGGGGCTCGATCCCACTAACAACAAGGTCGTGATCTGAGCCAAAAATCAAGAGTTGGACGCTTCACCGACTGAGCCACCCAGGAGCCCCTGTAAAAGATACTCTTAAGAAAAAACAATGACAAGACACTAAGTTGGACAAAATACACAAATCACATATCCACAAAACAACCTGTATCCAGTATATACAAAGAACTCTCCCAATTCTATAGCAAAAAGAAGCAGACAGTCCAATTTAAAAATAAATAAAAATGATTGAACGGATGCTTCACTAAAGAGGATATAAGGATGACAGATACACATGGGAAAAGTTGTTCACCAACACTAGCATCAGGGAGCTGCAAATTGAAACCATGACAGGATACCACCCTACACCTGTTTGAGCGGCTGAAATATAAAACACGGTACCAGATGCTGGTGCGGATGTGGAGCAACAGGAGCTTTTATCTGTTGCCGGTGAGAAAGTTAAATGGTGCCCGCAGTCTGGAAACAGTTTGGCAGTTTCCTATAAAGATAAATACATATTTAAACCATATGACCTAGCAGTCCTCCTGGGTATTCACCCTAGAGAAATGAGAACACATGCTCATAAAAAAAAAAAAAACTGTACATAAATGTTTATAAGCATAATTGATGATAGCCAAAGACTGGAAACAACCCAAATATACTTAAGTAGATAAATGAATAAACTGTGGTACTTTGATACCATGGAGTATTATTCAGCAGTGAAAAGGAATGGACTACTGATACACCCCACATCTTGATGGATCTTAAAGGCATTGTGCTGACTGAAAAATGCCAGACTCACAAGACTACAAGCTGCATAGACCCCTTGCTAGGGCATTCCTGAAAAGATAGGATTGTAATGATTGAGAACCGATCAGTGGTTGTCATGGATTAGAGAGTGGTGTGAGTACTAAGGGCAGCAGGAGGAGTTTTGGGGGTGATGGAAGTGTTAGATATCGTGATTGTAATGAGTGTTAACATGTGTTAAAAGTCAGAGAACTGCATTCCTCTCCCAAATCAATTCTGTGGTGATAGGGTTTTTTTTTTTAAGTTTAATTATTTATTTTGAGAGCGAGCGGGTGGGGGAGAGTGGGAGAGAATAGAATCCCAAGCAGGCTCTGCATTAGCAGCATGGAGTCCGACGCTCAACCAGCTAAGCCACCCAGGCACCCCTTGGTGATAATTTTAAAAGTAAAAATTGAAGCAGATCAGAATTTTTTGGCATGGTGATAAAAAGATGTAACTCTGCTTGAAGGACCTTCTAAAATAAAAGGATTCCTTTTATATGTAAAAGAAGTTACATGTATTAAGTGTCCAGCATTGATGTCACCATGAGTTGAGTTCCAAAGCTGCCAGGCTGAAAACCAGGCACACCTAAACAGTTATGTCATTGGGAGCCCCTGCTAAGCTACTTGTCAAGGAATCTACACCGTGGAGGAAATATCCAACTATGACCCATTAATGTTCTCATCGCTAGAGTCAACACAAAGAAAGGTCTTTCCTAGCCTTAGCCTAAGAAATGGGTGGAATAGATTTGGGCATCAGAGTGTTAGGCCACTCATGCAAGTTCTAATGTATTAGTTAAGAATGTAAAGCCTTGAGGGGCACCTGGGTGGCTCAGTCGGTTAAGCATCCAACTCCTGATTTCGACTCAGGTCATCATCTTGCAGTTCGTGAGATCAAGCCCCGCTGTCAGCACAGAGCCTGCTTGGGATTCTCTCTTCCCTCTTTCTCTTCCCCTCCCCAGCTCTCTCTCTGTCTCTCTCTGTCTCTTTGTCTCTCTCCCTCTCTCAAAATAAATATTTTTTTAAAAGAATGTAAAGCCTTTAAAACATGACAATGTTTTGAATAGGAGACTCTGGATATTGGAGCAATGTGGTTTTTTCACAAAGGTCAGGAGAGTTCAGGAATCTCTGTGTTTTTTTTATGCAATATAGACATGTGTTTGCCTATAGTTTCCATTCTTTATTGGGCAGGGGGCAGACATAACATCATAGAGAACAAGAAAATTTCAGTTCTGATATGTTTTGTCTTCATCTTACCATAGCCAGCATTCTGGAATCTCTTTCAAACATGTACCTTCCTGTTGGTTAAAGGTGATTATTTAAAAACAAACAGACCACACGAAAAAACAGTTTCTAAATTTTTGTAATAGTAATTGGAAATGTAAATTAGTTCCAATCATATTCCTTTTGTTCTCCTGGTTTAAAATTCACGGTTACGGTTATTTTACATTCACAACTGTTAAAACAGTGTGGCTGAGCAAGGTGAAATGGTTTAAGGTGGGAGCCTATTGGCAGGCGAGACCCCCTGCAGGCCTGTGCGTGACAGCAAGCCCAAGTTGCCTCCAGCAGCTTCTGCCCACTTGTGCTAGCTCTAAAGGGGAGCAGTTTTCCAACAACGATGTTTTCTTTCCTTCTCTGTTATAATGGTTGTGATTGTGTGCCATTTCATATTAGGCTTAGCAAATTTACATCTTCATCTTCAGCTGATAATGTACCACTTTGCTCTTTTTGTTTCTGTTTGGAGAGCATAGGGTTCTAGCTCCTACACTGTGGATATGCCTCGTGGGATTTTATTAGCATTAAAAAGTGTTTGAAGCTGAATTCTGTGGGTGGGACTGCAGACCTTATCCAAAGATATCTCTGGAGTATTTCCACTTTTATCTACTTTATTTATGAGGTTGCTGTATTAAAGTTTATCTGTAAAAATAGGTTCCATTACTAAGAAACTGTTTGAAAACCACTCACCTGGACAGATAAAATTCACAGATAATGAGAACTTGAATTCGTCACCAATCATCTCCACTTCCCATCCCTCTAAACTTTTAGAATGTTGCTAACAGAAACATTTGACTGATTTTATGCCTTATTTACTCACTATGGGCACAGTGTTTATTAAATACCTACTATATTCCAGTACCAAATTACAAGAAGGTGTATTACTTTTTCTCATTTCGCTGGTTGAAAAACTGCTGAGAAGTGAAGTGGTCTAAGGCAGGAAAGGGGAAGAATAAGGATGTGGATTATCTGCATCCGATTAATTGAGCACCGCAGTGTGTGCATTCAAGGTGGCAGTGACTCAAGTGAGATAGGTGGGTGGTAACAAATGATTTGAGAGAAACAGATCTGCTGGAGCTCAGATAGAGGCACTTCTGTTACAGTCATTGAGAATTACAGGACAATTAGAGCCGAGAGGAGTGCAGAAAAAAAACAATACGCTTTTTCTTGTCAGTGTAACCTGCCAGAGAATCAAATAAAATGCAAGCATTATGTAGGCTTCGGAACTAGGGAATGCTTCGTCGTTGATCCTCTAACTTTTCTGTTCAAACCCCAGGTAGAGAATGATAGAGCATGAAAGCTGAGATGGAAACACGAACTGAGGAATGGGATCTTAAATCTGTTGAAACTGGAATGAAGCCTGTCTCAGGAAACTGAGGACAGTTTTTTTTTTAAGGGGAGGGAAAGCATTAGTAGGATATATTATCAAAGGGCTTCCCACGCTTTACAACCTAGATGTATAGAGCCTGGGCAGGTTTTTTGTTTCTGTTTTTCTGATTTTTTTTTTCAAATATAATTTCTTTAGAAACTTTGTTTAATGTTTATTTATTTTTGAGAGAGAGAGACACACACACATAGAATCCAAAGCAGCCTCCAGGCTGTCGGCACAGAGCCCGACGCAGGGCTCGAACCCATGGACCGCGAGATCACAACCTGAGTCAAAGTCGGAGGCTTAACCGACTGAGCCACCCAGGTGCCCCATAGCCTCAAAGCTTTTTAAGAAAAAGTTATAGGAAATTGCTGTTTCCTTCATTTTAGGTGAAAGCAGTTGAGAGAAAACACGTTCATAGCCATGTGTTTTATTCCAGGAAAAGTATATTAGCCAGTTTTTTTGTTTAACACTTCTCTGTAGAATGGTGTGGTTTCCTATTGAACGTAGAAGGCATTCTAGGTAAGTTTTCCATAGGAAAGACCAGGTCTTGGTTACAAGCAAGCTTCATTTGCAATTAAACAAGTTGTCTAATACTGTGATTTTTATAATGCACTCTGAAAAGAAAGGACAAAGAACAGCCAGATCAGATTTTTGTTGGCTCTGTTTTTGCAGTGCTGGTATCATTCTGGAAAATTGGAATAACGTAGACAAGGAATTAGTGAATTACACATGCATATGTGTTAACACCCTCCCTTTTGTTATGGTTTTTTTCATTGTTTACCAAAATTAATTGATATTTGAAAAGTATATGTACATTGAGGTGTTACTGATTGTTTTATTGTACAAAACATCGTGCAGGAAAATCACGAGACATCTACCATGAGTCTTTGTGTGATGGGTTTCAGTAACTAAATCACGTTAATAGCTACCTGAAATTTCCTATAGAAAGTCCAAACCATTGGATCCACTAAATGATCTCTCAATAAGTAAATTATTTCTTATCATGTATTATGATGGTGACTGGTTAGGAAAGGAAATCTGTGATCTTAGCACCTAGTGGCCATGTTGGGTCTAAGATACATGGATCTGTTTCCATTGACTTTGCTGGCTAGAATAAGATAATGACCAGAGGTAGTTTGACCAGTAGAACTGAATACTAACAAAAACTCATTCTTAACTAATGAAATAGGAAGACAAGGAAGGCATAAATGTTAAATCTGCTTATGCCTACTGTACTTCTCTTCTGTCCTGCCATCAATTATAAGGTAAATACTACTGATTTAGTGGTAGCATTTCAGGGGAAAAGAAATTTGTTAGCAAGGACAGCGGCTATAAAATAAATCTTTGTTTCAGAAGCATTAGGATGTGACGATAGGTGTCTTAGAAGCAAGGCAAGGACTTCAGTAATAGCCAAGGCATACTGAATGGTTATCACATGCTGAACAGTACACTTTTGCCAAACACCTTATAAGCATTATCCGTTTAGTCCTCACAGCACTCTCACGGGTATTTTACAGATGGGGAAACTGGGGCTTGGAGAAGTTAAGTGGCTCATCCAGGGACTCCACTTACAGTAAATGTCAGAGCCAGGATTTAAGGCAGTGTGTTCAACTCTAGAAGCCACACAGTTAACCACTGTTTTGTACATTTACCCTCTATCATTAACGTAACACCTTACACCAAAAGGAAAAATTTAGAGCCATCAGCAAAGGCCTCTCCAGATCTACCTCTTCGCTTTTTATTTTACTTTATTTTTTTATGAGTTTTTTTTTTTTTTATTTTAGAGCACGCGAGCAGGGGAGAGGGAGAGGGGAAGAGAGGAGAAGGTGAGAGAGAGAGGGGGGGGGGGGGAGAGGGGAAAGGAGTGAATCTTAAGCAGGCTCCAGGCACAGCGCAGAGCCCCACATGAGGCTCATTCCCATAACCCTGGAATCATGACCAGAGCTAAAATCAAGAGTCAGGTACTCAACCGACTGAGCCACCCAGGCGCCCCTACGTTTTAAAGTGATAACTGACTTTCCCCAACAAAAAACAGACACCATTTTTAAAGTATTTGTCAGCATCACTGTTGATATTTATTGTTGTGTATGTGAGTCTACAATATCATGTGAAACTATTGGTCATTTTAAAACAATTTTCATAGCTACAGTATCTGTCTTCTAATAGGCTGTAAGGTGTATAACCTCATTACAGACTGACATATAAAGACTAGAACAAAACATGTTTCCGATTCTGTGTCTCCCTCTCTCTCTGCCCCTCCCCCGTTCATGCTCTGTCTCTCTCTGTCCCAAAAATAAATAAAAAACGTTGAAAAAAAAAATTAAAAAAAAAAAGGGGCGCCTGGGTGGCGCCGTCGGTTAAGCGTCCGACTTCAGCCAGGTCACGATCTCGCGGTCCGTGAGTTCGAGCCCCGCGTCAGGCTCTGGGCTGATGGCTCGGAGCCTGGACCCTGTTTCCGATTCTGTGTCTCCCTCTCTCTCTGCCCCTCCCCCGTTCATGCTCTGTCTCTCTCTGTCCCAAAAATAAATAAAAAACGTTGAAAAAAAAAAAATTAAAAAAAAAAAAAAAAAAAGACTAGAACAAAACAAAGACTGTAGAGGTACATTAAAGGTTGGTCGTAGCCAAATGTAACCAAAAAAAAATTTTAACTAAACATATACTATTTACTGTTGCAGACACTGTTGTAAGCATTTTCTCTATTTAAGCTCTTAATGTGCATTATAATTCTGTGAGGCACTGTTGTCATCCCTGTTTTACAGATGAGGAAATAGACCGACAGCTTAGATGCCTTGCCCAAGATCACATATCTGCTCAAGGGTAGAACCAGGATTTGGATCTGGACTGGTTCCAGAGTCTGTGGTCTTAAGAACCACACTATATTGGCCTCATTTCATATTTTGACATTTAGTAGTTTAAAATATCTTGGTTTCAGTTAGTGCCCTTCTTGTAAAAAATTTATGCTGCTGGTCTCATCCTCCCTGTACCGGAAGCTCGGGAGTCCTGGGGTAATGATATAATCCTGTCCTCTAAGGGATTGCAGGACTTTAAACAGAACTGGCATATTAACCACAAAGAGATTAAAAGTGAGGAAATACTTGGTTCGATTTCAACTTGTTAATTGTTGGAGAGATTGTAATCGAGTCAAGTCTTTACTTCTTTACAATAATTGTACTGAAGTCTTACCACCCCATCGTGTTTTTAAAATCACTTGCTTATTTCACCAATGACTTTTAGTTAGAATTACAAGCGTATATTGTTTAGACTTGGCTCTTGAATGAAGCACACCAAAATTTAAAAAGGAAAAAGGAAAAATGCAAATTCTTACAAGTGCCTGTTTGGTTTATTTCAGGGAACTTCCCAGAGGCAAATGTTTATAGCTAATAGTTATACTCAGTACCAGTTACCTAGGACCTATTGTATGCCTAGGACCTATTGTATGTATTGTACTCTGTTTTGCACATATTATCACATAATAGCACCTTAAGGTGGTTTTTCCTCCCAGTTTACAAATGAGAGGAGAGGTTACGTGGTCTCTGGGCACCTCAGTTTTTTCCTTTGTAAAACAGAGAAGGAGAATGCTTCTTTATGTTCTAATAGAAATTTCTAAGTCCAGATGAAAATGATCTCAAGTGAACATACGGAGGTCCGTGTGGAACATAAACTTTAGTTTTAAGAACTCACATTTTATATCTTTCCAATCAAAGACATAATTTCTAAAAGGTCCAACGTAGAGTGAAGGTGAACAAAAATTATACAATTAAAATGACACAGTTAAATATTGGGTCCCTAGTTAACAACAGCGATACACATTGAAAAGCATCTTCTTTGTCTTGGGCAGTTTCTCCTTGCATGCCTTTACCTCCGGCCCCCAGGCCAGTGCCCTTTGCTTTTGCTGTGTGCTTCGGCCACTTTGACTCATGATGGGCTGTGCCTGAAACGTGGCATTGTGGCAGCCTAGCCGTGGGAGCGAGGTGCCAGGTGCCTATGCATGGACTGCTGCTCCGGTACACTAAGCAAGTATTTGAGGTTGAAAACTAGCCACAAAGGAACTGATTAACACAGAGGATGACACAGTGGCAAGTGTATGAATGAAAAGTGGCATATTAAAAAGATCAAGGGGCTTGGACACTGAAAACCTGGAATCAAGTCCTGGCTCTTCCACTTACTAGCTGCATGACATAGGCCAAGTCCATAACCTTTTTGAGTCTCAGCCTTCTTATCTGTAAAATGAAGATAATCAGAATAGCTAGTTCATTTATTGAAGATAACATGGGAGAAAGCATAATGCAAGGGAGATTGATCTCAAAACTAGAAAGTGTCAAATGGATATTAATACATTATGCTAACTTTCATTAAGCCTCTCCTTCAGTAGAGTGTGATTTAACACACTCATAGCATTCAAGAAATCTCTGTCAATTTTAAATAGCATGTATATATGGACTTAACATCTTTACCTCAATTAATCCTATACCAGCCAAGATGTACACCAGCCTACATTTCATGCCAAGATGTGAGATGTTGTTTGGCAATAAAAAACTGTAGCCATCTCAATCCTACCTATGAGCCATCATTCTACTTTTCACTACAGCCGTTTTTCTAAGAGATTATCAAACTGACCATAAGTATCCCATTCACTGACCTGATCTGGGATTGGGAACAGATGACTCCACCTTGATGAGCTCTGTAAATTAAGGCAAATAGTTCTAATTTCCTCCTACCTCACAGAGCTTGTTGTAAGGATCAAATACTTTGAAGAGCATAGCGTACTATACAGGTGCAAGGGACATGCATAAAAAAATGAATGTGATCGTCAGAGGCCTCTCAGGATAGCATCAGAAGTAAAACACAAATAATTCTGTTAGAAAATGGAAGGTAAACATGCCACTAAAAATTTACAGAGGGGTGCCTGGGTGGCTCTGTCATTTGAGTGCCCAACTCCATTTTTAAAAAAAATTTTTTAATCTTTATTTTTGAAAGAGAGAGAGAGACAGTGAGCAGGAGAGGGACAGAGAGAGAGGGAGACACAGAATCTGAAGCAGTCTCCAGGCTCCGAGCTGTCAGCACAGAGCCCGATGCAGGGCTCAAACTCACGAACTGTGAGATCATGATGTAAGCTGAAGTCAGTCGCTCAACCAACTGAGCCACCCAGGTGCCCCAAGTCCCCAACTCCATTTTAGCTCAGGTCTTGATCCCAGGGTCGCAAGATTCTTAAGATTCTTTCTCTCTCACCCTCTGCCTCCTCCCCTCCTTGCAGGCTCTCTGTCTCCCTCTCTAAAAGAAGGAAAAAAAAAAAAAAAGGCAGTTGTCATGAGGAGGGGGTAGATGAATGGAAATGTCCACGTTTGACTGCAATACAGTGTCAGAGAAGACACACCCATACCAGACTGTGAGCTCCTGCCATCTTACAGTTTCTCTCCTTCTCTGGTGTAGCCTCAGCAGCTAGAACAGTGCCTGGCATGTGATAGATAGATGTTCATTTTGTTGGAAGAATGAACAGTAGTCTTTGTGATCGGTTCAGCGGACTAGCTGTGTGAAGGTAGGCTGACTTTGGCTAACATCCTGTGGCTTGGGTTGGCCATGGCACTCTTGTCCTAGTTGTCCATGTGAAGCAGAACTTGTTCTGAGATGTCACTTAACTCAGAGTTCACCTTAACATCTAGGTCAAATTCCAAAGCCAAATTTTCATCCTAAATGTTAAATCCATTTATTTACAGTAGCCATGTACATTTATTTAGTAACTGTTGATATTACTCATCACAGACCCTCAGGAACCAGTTATTAAGATACTAGAGAGCTAACCAAACATTTTGCCTATTTTTTGTGGGGTGAACTGAGAAATGGTAGAGAATTTCTATTTTAACGAGGTAGATATATTTGGGTTGCTATGCCAGGGAAGAAGGACCAGTGCTGGCTTTTGTTAAAAAAACAAACAAACAAACAAAAAACAGGTCAAGTTGTAGTTTTCACTCTAGTTTAGATCCAGAAAGAAACCCTAGAAATTACCTAATCCAGGAAACCCTTCCTTTTTTCCACATAAGATTTCATGAAGAACCCCCATCTGTAAAACAGAATAATGTTTTTTTCAATATAGGTGTCTGTTTTAACTTTATAACATTTTTGTTTGTTCATTTCTCAGTGACAATACTAGTTAATATAGTGCGGTCTTATATATCCTTAAAATTTTGCATGTAGTATATGTGAATGTGCCTATTTTGAATTTCTTCCGATGAATATGTACTTCAATCAATGAAATCATACGTTTGGAGAAGCTTCGGGGGTGTACAAATGGAACACATTTGAAAAACACAGATCCAGTCATTTTATAGATCAGCAGGTTGGAACCATAATCTACAGAACCTTATTCTGTCTCCACATGTTGCTTCTTGATGTGATGATATCAGTGACATTAATCTGAACACGGTTGACTACTTTAATACTCCCACATTTCAAGGATTTCTCCTATCTATACATAAATGAATGTTTCTAGGCCATCTTAAGGTTCCAGTGTAATCCGGGGTACCTTACAAACCTTTATTTGTGTATTATTATCTCTTGTGGTTTGAAGTTTATTTTTAAATTTTTCATTGTGGTATTAGTACATGATTATAGATAGTTGAGTGTTTTGGGGAGGCATGGCATTCACCTAGAAATATGTCATTTAACAAAAGGAACACTTTTAAAAGGAAGGCAGTAAATTCAAGGTAGAGTCCCAGAATTGCCCTCAGTCCCAGGGAAGACCTCACGGCCACTATTTGGGTATTTCAACATCTGCAGTGTTAAAGCCAGCCTTGTCTCCCAAGATGGAAATTGCCATGTGCAGAATGACTGGATAGAAAATGGTGTACATTCTATATAATCTTCTACTGCAGAATGCGACCAGTGGCACTTCCCCTAAAAAAAATAAATTACCCGAAATTTGCAGCACATTCATATTCAATTTCATCACAGCAGATGCTCATTAGTATGTTGTTATTAATTGGTATTCACTTTAGGTTTTGTTTAAAATGAAGATAATAATTAGGTTTTAATTACTGCATCATTCGTGGGGGGGGGGGGGGTTGTCTGTGGGGAGACGGATAGAGTGAAATGCTTCTTAAAGCCCGGAACTATTTCCTGATGCTTATTCAGCAACGTGTGTTGCCAAAGACTTTGAAAAATAACTTCATCTTTATTAAAAAAATAGGACTAGAATTCTGAAATGAAGAAATCGCTTTGTGTGTTTTTTTAAGCCCATCGTTATCAAGAACTCACTGTGAATTGTCTACTTGATGGACATACTGAATCAGATGATAATGTGCACTACCATTCTTTCTAATCAAATTACCAAAAAGACTTCTCGGAAAAGTAACCCTCACAAGCGGCTGATTAATGAAGTGGTGGCAATGTTTTGTATTAGAACTAATTGAAGTAATCCAAATAAGTTATTTCTGTAGCCTATGGAAATAATTTCCTTTGCAAAGAAGTACAGTGGAATTGGCAAACCAGTATTTTCCCCTCTCTGTTGTTCCATATTTGCAAAATAGCTAAGTTAATACAGATATTGCAAATAAAATGGGGGGGGGAATCTAATGTAATTGAGAGGCAGGGGAAGCAAGAAAGCTTATTTCAGTCTTTTCATAATTAAGACTGATAATTTATATAAGCCTTAAAGGTGTATGGAAAGTAAGGGGTACTGGAATTCTAAAAGCGTATCTTTGCTAAAACACTAGAAATAGCCATTTTTAACACATTCGTAAAAAAGGGGCATTCGTATTCCAGAGTTTAAACATATTCCTTGGATAGAACTTTTTGGAGCACCTCTCACGAGCATGGCATTGGGTTTTCCAAATATATACAAATTCTGACCCCATGGAACCTTACAGACTAGTTGGGAAAAGTACAGCGTCTGTCCTATATGCCCTGTGTGCTGTGTGCCCATTCCTGAGTGGTTTTTTAGCCTCATTTTACCAATGAAAAAATTGATGTGTGACTAGGTGAAGCAGTGTGTCCAGAGTCACCCCAGCCTTTACCTGATAGAACTGACTTTCAAACCAGATTCAGTCTGACCCCACAGCCAGTCTGCCATGGGGAGATACACACGGGAAGCATTCAAAATCATTTCAAGGGACTAGTGTTGTATCATTAGGCAATACGTTGAGACTCATTGAGAGGTGGGAGACACATTCTGCGAATCCTTTCTTTCCACATTCATTGAGGGCCAACTATACACCCGGCTCTGGCCTGGGCACCAACAGTGCAGAGGGAAGTTCACAGAGACCCTGCCCTCTGGAGCTCACATCCTAGGAGGGGCGAGGGTCATTGAAACAGTAAGGATTACCTGGAGTGTGATCTCTGCGCCAGAGGGATGTGGTAAAGCATTGGCACCCAGAGGAGAGGCGACTGCCTCTTTATCGGGTGCAAAGTGAGCAAACCAAATGCTGGAGGCTTGGCAGGCTCCCCAGAACCTGGGATGACTGTGAGGTCTGATGAGGTAGGTAGAAACAGAGTGCCTCTTGAGGCAGGGCTGGAAGGACAGGCCTGCCTGAAGGGGCAGAATCACCCGGGCCATTGCGCAGAAGGACAGAGCACAAGGCCTGTCTGCCCAGAGCAGGCGATGGTGAGGAGTGGGGCAGGTGTGGGGCCAGGCTGCCACTGGAGAGGCCTGAGGAGAACTCTTGAGTAAGCCTCATGGCTCGAGCTCTCTCTGGTAGATGGTGAGAGTACTAGTAAGCATTTTTCAGCCAG
>NC_080800.1:21080898-21143398 GCF_028018385.1 Neofelis nebulosa
TGCACTGGAGAAACTTATTACCGATCATGAGAAAGGTACGTTAAAATACTGTAATTACCGTTGAGTTTAAAGTGGAAATTTGCATCATAAAAGCCAGACCTACTGTCAGGCTGTTCACGCAGCATCACACCGCTGTCTCAGAAGCAGGCCGTGGGGGCCCTTGTGAGCACAGGCTTCCCCTGCATGAGGGGCGGCGGTGTAGGAATCCCCGGCTTTGGTCCCCACAGCCTGTCTCACATTGTTCTCTATTAAAGCAGGGCTTTGGGGGAGGAACATTACAAAAAGGACTCTTTAAATGCTATATTTTGAAAATGCTATTTTCTATAGAGTTTAGTAATTGTAATAAAGTAAGCATAGGCAACGTGATCATTGGACCTACAAAAACCAGACATTACCACAAAAAAATAGACCTGGAGTGTGTCTCTGCTGTTCACTAAAAGCCTAGGTTCATTTTGAAAGAGAGGCATGGGGTGGAGTTCTTTTATTGACTCCATCCTAAGAGTGCATATCTGCGCCTTCGCCCAGATGATCGGGTGCTGCCTGTAACCCTCACACAAGACTTTCAGGCACTGTGGGGCTTAATGGGTCTGGGAAAAGCTTTGTTACATAACAGAGTATTTGAAAATGTCGTGACAAGTGCATGGGTTTTTTTTTTCTCCTACCTAAAAATCACATTGACAACTTTTCTATTACCTGTAAAAAATAAAAAAGGCAAATTTACACATTTTTCATATTAGTTACCTACAGAGTGTTTATGTTGTTTGTCAGTGAATATCAATTCAACATTTTGTTGGTCGGTATTAAGGCTGGAGGTAACCTTAAGGACGTAAAGAAAGCTGCTAATACTGCTGGATTTCCTCACATAAGAATCCCCATGCTGCCCTTGATTTGGTCTTAACTGTTTTCAGTTCTAGTCTTAATTGACCAGTTTTTCCATCTATAAGATAGGCTAACAGTTAACAAAAATTTTTTTAATGTTTATTTATTTTTGAGAGAGAGACAGACTGCGAACAGGGGAGGGGCAGAGAGAGAGGGAGACACAGAATCGGAAGCAGGCTCCAGGCTCTGAGCTGTCAGCACAGAGCCCCACATGGGGCTCGAACCCACGAACCGTGAGCCCATGCCCTGAGCCGAAGTTAGACACTTAACTGACTGAGTCACCCAGGTGCCCCAAGCTAACAATTATTTTTAAAAGGTCTGACTTACCTGGTTTTGCTGTCCTTGGATATGAAACGGTATACTGACTGATGGAGGAAGTTGGCTTGGAAATTAGTATCTTGTTTTTAGATGTTCACCAAGTACTTGGACTATCTCCACAGCATATTTTCAGTGACTGTAAAATTTATGTAATGCGGAAAAAAGTTCCTTCTGTTCATTAGTAACTGGGTTTTTGAACTTCCATTTGTGGCTCTTGTTTAGCCCCTGTTTACTTGCAGTATCATTAATAGCTGTTTCTCTTTTACCCCTAAGGACCTTTCCTTAAAGGCATTGTGAGTTGAAAGAATTAAGTACTGATTCTCTGATGAGTACAGTGTGTGTTTCTATCTGGTTGGTTACCTCTTTCTGGGTATTACTGTGTTAGAACTTGTTCCCCCTTTCCTTCTATCTGAATCTAGCCATTTCAGATTGTTCCCTAGATGTTCTTAGACTCCAAAGGGATGGGACTGAAATAGTCTTTCATGATAAGCAGTTTTCAAAAGTCTGTTGGCTCTTAGAGACATGTAGGAGTGATGTGGAAAGTCACTGGAGACTTACTCTGGCTTTTGAGAGAACGTCAAGGAGTGGTACATTGCTCTTCCAGAAAAATAAGGAGTAGAATAGCTGCTTAGAAGCTTCTTGCTTGGCAAAAGGGGAGAGGTGTTGACAGAATCTGTACCGTCACACAATTTACTGCAGTTCTATTTCACAAGTTTAAGAGTTGGGACACTTTTTTTTGTCATTTGCTTCTAATAAGTACACTATCCAGGAGGTCAAGGTCAAAACGGCACTAAGTGTGAGTTACTGATGGGTTCTTGTACATGTCAGATGGCTAACGAAAATAAGATAAGAGAAGGATTTTAAGTCTGTGTGTCACAGGAGGAACTTTGTGAAATGTTCCTAGAACCTTTTGTTCTACTTACAGAATTTTAATTATGAAACTATTTTTCCTTTTAGCTTCCTTCTTGTTTATTATTCATAAATTGTGCTTTAGGAATGAGTGGATGAGCTGAAATGTACCTGCTCAGGGCATTTTCAGATCCCTCAGTAATGTTAAGAGGTATTAGGGTGTTTGTCAGTTGGGGGTATAAACTAAGACGCTGAGTCATGCTCATCTGTATTCCAAGATCACACGTTTCCTGGTAAGTCATGTTTGATAAGCTCTCTCTGAAGAGTCACCTAGGGGCTTCACCCAGAGATTCTGATTCAGAAGGTGGGGGGCAGAGTTTAGGAAGCTCCATATTTTAGAACGTCCCCCCCCCCCCAAACAATTCTCATGTGCAGCCACGTTTGAAAACCTCTGTCCTGGTCACTCTGAAAACATCATCTGGATGGTTTCTAAATAAGAGAATTTGAATCCAAGTTGTAGTCCATAGGGAACAAGTGGAGAAGGAGTCATACAATCCATAGGCTAATAATTAGAGGAAACGTTTGTAAGTGTACGTTAATGTGACCTATAAAAAATTCACTTCTCACTGTATCAGTAGTGTGAAATACTCTGTTCTGATTTGCTGTTCAAGGGAGACTTGCTATAAAAATGAATTGGCAATCTGTGGGACCCAGAGGGCAAACATATTGACTCAGTTTGGACCAAGGCCAGAACTGCGGTAGATGTTAACATCAAAAGTCTTGTGAAAAGTGACAGTCACTACATACAGTTGTGTTGAGAATGGAGTCCAAGTATTGTCTGTCCGCACACAATCCTGGAACTAGCGTGTGAAATCTGTACTGTAGACTCTTCTTTACACCGTTTCCTTCTCTAAGATTGTTTTACCATTTCCATTTGTAAAGCCCACAGGTCTTAAGGGTTGTAACTGGATGGTGGTTCTAATTTTTGTTTGAAACTTGGCCATTTGACTTGGAAAAGTCACAAAGTATTTGAGTTTATTTTTATGGTGAAAAGTGGCTCTTGTCAAAGCTTTTTCCTGTACTTTGCTTTCAAACAAAGGTTTACAGGCCATTAGTCCATAATGTGAATTAACCCCATTTGGTACTTTTCCTTACCTTTAAAATGCTAAAGGACTGTTATTCACTTTGGTGAAGTGTTTACTGCATATTCACTGTAACTACATGACATTTTAAAAAATCTTATTTCTGTAGGACTTTGCCATTATTATTGTAACTGCTCCAGAATGTACACAGATGGCATAATAGATCCAGAGAAAGTTTTAGAGGAACATAGTGGCAATAGATGAGGTAAAACTCCCATTTCCACCATGGCATCACTAAATGGTCCCATTTGACTGCCTCATCCCATGGGGCCTTGACCTGAGTGGGGATAAGTGGAACCGTTTGGGGGAGACGTGAATTCATTCACATCTTGTCCCAATTGTCTAAATTAAGTTTGCTTAAAAATGCGAGAACATGGGGCACCCGGGTGGCTCAGTTGGTTAAGTGTCCAACTTCGGCTCAGGTCATGATCTCACAGTTCGTGGGTTCAAGCCCCGTATCGGGCTCTGTGCTGACAGCCTGGAGCCTGCTTCGGATTCTGTGTCTCCCTCTCTATCTGCCCCTCCCCCACTCGCACTCTGCCTCTGTCTCAAAAATAAATAAACATTTAAAAAAATTAAAAACAAAATGCGAGAACAGAGAGAGTCTCTTAGTTTTCTCACCTGAGCTTTTTTATTTCGTTTATTCAGCAATGGTAAAAACAGTACGTAAATATTTTCCTTTATGTGCTGAGGGCCATCCCCGATGTCAAAGGAACTAAGATGGCCAATGTTCCCTGCCCTGGAGGAGCTTAGAGTCCATTGTAGACAGATTCAGCAGCAAAGTATGATAAACTCCCAATCTGGCCAGATTAGGATTATTACAGAAGCAAAGGACGGGAGCCACTACTTGGCCTTTGTTTTTGGTAGATTCATTGTTAAGGGAGTTTTAGCTTCACAGCAAAATTGAACGGAAGGTACAGAGATTTCCCATGTATGTACCCACTGCTCCCACACATGCACAGCCTCCCTCATCGTCAACATCCCCCACCAAAGTGGCACATTTGTTACAACTGATGAAGCTGCACCGACACAGCATTATCGTCTACCTTAGGGTTCACTCATGGTGTTGGACATTGGTTGGACAAATCTGTGACGTGTGTCCGCCATTATAGTATCCTAGTGTAATTTCGCTGCTCCTCAATCCTCTGTGCTCACCCTCATCGTCCCTCCCTCCCCACTAACCCCTGGCAAGCACTGATCTTTTTGCTGTCTTTATAGTTTTCAATTTGCAGAACGTCATGTATTTGGAATCATAGAGTATGTAGCCTTTTCGGATTGACTTCTTCCACTTAGTAAGATGCATTTTAAGTTTCCTCTGTGTCTTTTCATGACTTGATAGTTCATTTTTTAGTGCTGGATAATACTCCTTTATTTGGATGTACCACATTTTACATATCGATTCACCTACTGAGGGACACTTTGGTTTCCAAGTTTTGGCAGTTCTGAGTAAAGCTGTTATAAACATTCGTATGCAGGTTTTTATGTGGACATAAGTTTTCAATTTCTTTGGATAAATCCTAAATGCCAGGGAGCATGATTGCCGGCTTATATGGTAAGAGCATGTTTAGTTTTGTAAGAAACTGACTTCCAGAGTGGCTCTACCATTTTGCATTCCCACTACCAGTAAATGAGAGTTCCTGCTGCTCCACATCCTCACCAACATTTGGTATTGTCAGTGTTCGGGGTTTTGGCCAAGCTAATAGATGTGTAGTGGTATCTCATTGTTGCAAGTTGCATTTCCCTGATGACATATGATATGGGGCGTCTTTTCATATGCTTATTTGCCATTTGTGTATCTTCTTTGATGAGGTGTCTTTGGCTCACTTTTTAATTAAGTTGCTTGTTTTTTATTGTTGTGTTTTAAGGGTTCTTTGTATATTTCAGATAATGGTCCTTTATCAGATACGTCTTTTGCAAATATTTGCTCCCCTCGTGTGACTTTTCGTTTCATTCTCTTGAGCACTAATTGCCTTTTCACGTTAGTGTTTGAAGAGCAAAATAAAACTTTTTTTCTGTTTCTCTGCTCTTCCGGGATGCTTATCTTCTCTCACTCTCTGTCAGCTATTTGTAATAGGATGCTGTATTAGTCTGCAACGCCTGCCGTAACAAGGTACCACAGACTGGGTGGCATAAACACAAATGTATTTCCTGCCAGTCCTGGAGGCTAGAATCCTGAAATCAAGGTGTCAGCAGGCTTGTTTTTTTCTGAGGCCTCTCTCTCTGGTTTGTAGATGGCCATCTTCTCCCTGTCTTCGCGTGGTCTTCCCTCTGTATGTATCTGTGTCCTAATCTCCTTTTCTTAAACGGCCAGTCCTCTTGGCTTAGGGCCCACCCGGGTGACTTCATTTTAACATAATTGCCTCGTTAAAGGCCTTGTCTCCAAATATAGTCATATTTTCAGGTACTGGGTGTTAGGATTTTGAACTCCCCCTCCCAGTTTATTTGGCGGGGGGGGGGGGGGGGGGAGCACAATTCAGCCAGTAATGGATGACCTTCTTGGTGAATTTTTCCATAAATCCCTTTCAATCTGTTGGGTTTGTCTCTGTCAGAATTGAAACACCAGGATTTAGGACTCTGTTGAAGAAAGGAATTGGAGCTAAGTATAAAGGGTTAGCACCAAGAAGCTGCTGTGACCGTAACCTTATGAAAAGGCTTCTTTAGGGAAGCCCAGTTTCTCAATGGAGTCTCTTTAGGCCTAGAAGGACCGTTCTTCAGGTCACCCCTGTTTCTTGCCAAGGGATGTGGGCGGCCACAGCCTTTCAGGGTTGCTTTTCTCCTCTCTCCTGTCAGCCAGGTGAAATCTCACATGCATTTACCCTCTCATGGTCCTCTCATGACAGCCCTGTGAGGTGACCATGGGTCGTCCTCCATTACACTGATGAAGAAACTGACTTCTGTAAAGCAAGCTTCGTTCCTTCACATTCCCACAGCACCCTTTAAGTGCCCTTCTCACAGGACTTGCCCTGAATTGTTTTGACTTTCTCTTTCGCTGAGTTCATTGAGGCAGAAGGTCGTCTCTTGCTTACCTCACTTTGCACACTGGAGCCAGCTCACTAAATTTATGTTGAATGAATTCTTAGTAGAAAATAAGACCACACAAGGAGTTTCAAGGGTTTTGGAGCGGTTAGTCCTCGGAAGCAATTCTGTCCATAAATAGAGGGTAGTTAGTGTGCATTAAAAATTCTAGATCCTCCTATAGTGCTTGGCTTGACTCAGGTGTGCCATAAATTAATGTAACTGAAGTTCCTTGACATTTCCAGATTTCATATCTGTCGTTCAGCTCTTTGCAAGTTTTGCTGAAGACAAGTGACACTGTAGCTCTCGTTTTGCTGATGACAAAAGAATTTTGATGACAAAATCAAAAGAATATCAAGTCACTTAACTAGTGAGTGAACCAGACTGACTGTTCCCTCGCCCACACTGCCACAGGGTCCTGTTCTTTGCTCACCCTCAACTAAATAGTTAGATTTATGAAGTGTAGTAATAATTGTATTACTTCACAGAGAATGGACACCCAAAAGAGAGACAACAGCTAGTACTGAAAAGTGAAGGAATCTAAAGAAGTGATGTAGGTTTTTTTAGTGAGAAAATTAGAGTTTTATGGAAGAAATTACATGCTTTGCTGTCTTTGGGAGTTTGGAGATTTCTCAGGGTCCCCTTTCAATGTTAAGAACTTCCCTTATTTTCCCAAACTTTGAAAGCAGAAGAGTTTTATCATTGCTGGAAGTACAGAAATAAAAGTAGCAAAGAGCCCCTGGAGTCCTCTCTAAGCCATTCGTGGTTCGAGAATTTACTTTGTTAAATCCTAGCAAGGCATTGAAAAGAAGCCTGTGTCAGAGAGACTGGTCCAGTTCTTATATCACTTTTTAAATTTATTTTTTATTATTTTTTATTGTTTTATTTACTTTTGAGAGAGAGAGCATGAGCAGGGGAGGGGCAGAGAGAGAGGGAGAGAGAGAACCTGTAGTGGGCTCTGTGCTGACAGCAGAGAGCCCGATGCAGGACTTGAACCCATGAACTGTGAGATCATGACCTGAGGTGAAGTCAGACGCTCAAGCAACTGAGCCACCCAGGTGCCCCTTTTGTCACTTTTTTAAGTCCGTGGGTTATCCTCCTGAAAATATTCTTGTCACATTTTAGAAATGAGCCTTTCTGGGGCACCTGGGTGGCTCAGTCAGTTGAGCATCTGACTTTGGCTCAGGTCATAATCTCATGGTCTGTGAGTTTGAGCCCCGCATCGGGCTCTGTGCTGATAGCACAGAGCCTGGAGCCTGCTTCAGATCCCGTGTCTCCCTCTCTCTCTTCCCTTCCCCCGTTCACGCTCTGTCTCTATCTCTCTCTCTCAAAAATCAATAAGCTTTAAAAAAAAAAAAAAAAAAAAGAAATGAGCCTTTTTTCTGTTTTTAACAGGTGAAGCACACAGAACAATTCACTCCTACCAGGTACATGCAAAAGTAAAGGTAGAAGTTTGTTTAAGCTCCCATTCGCCCTCTTTTAAATTATATTTTTTGTAATTGTGAAAAACACTTTTTTATAAAAATAGATTTTGAAATGGGTAACTTACAAACTCCATTTTCCTTTTGTTTCATTTTCTTACAAATAAAAAATGACCTGGGGCACCCGGGTGGATCAATCAGTTAAGTGTCCAACTTTGGCTCAGCTTATGATCTCATGGCTTGTGAGTTCGAGCCCTGCATTGGGCTCTCTGCTGTCAGCACAGAGCTCGCTTCAGATCCTCTGTCCCCCTCTCTTTCTGCCCCTCCCCCACTCACAGTCTCTTCCTCTCTCTCAAAAATAAACATTAAAAAAAAAAATGAGCCACGTTTTGTTTTGTTTTTTTAAACTATTCTTTTAATTAATTTAAGTGAACTTTTATCTTAGGAAACTAATGTGGCAATTCACAACCTAGTTAGCTGTTTATGAGTAGGGGGTGATTGTAGAAGCACTTAAAAATTTTGATAATAGAAAAAGTGGCCCATAGAACCCTGACTTTCTGAGGGGGGTTGTTGCTGATGTTACTAGACATTACATAGTTTTAATCTTTAATGATTTAGGGAAACACTAACAATATCATGTTTAAGTCCAACAGTATGTAGCCATTATGATACTAATTTGTTGTTTGTATGCAAGGTGGAAAAATTACTAAGAAACACTGGAGTTGTTTACAGTTGTCATCTCTACGTGGATTGTAGGTAATGTTTATTTTCTCCTTTATACTTGTATATACGTTCTAAATTATATCATCTGAGCATGTACTGCTTTTATAGCAAGAAGCAAATTATAAAGTCTGAAATTTTACAAATATTTTACAGAACTTGAAATAATTATTGCACTGATTTAGCAGTTGAGGGAGAAAATAACCTACAGAAGAACCCAAATCAGCTTGTTCTCTGTTCATTTGTTTCCCAAGTCAAACCGAAGACCCTGTTACTCAAAATGTGATCAGTATACCAGCAGCATAGGCATCACCTGGAACCTTGTTAGAAATGCAAAATATCAGGTCCTCCGCAGACCTTCTGCCACAGCATCTGCATTTTAACAAGATTCCCAGGTGATTCCTAGGCATATTAAACTTTGAGAAGCACTGATTCAAGTCGCTGGGAACAACTAAAGCCTACTTCCTTTTTATTCATCCATTGATTAGGGCCATCCTTTTGGCAAAATTTTCAAATGACAAGTATGCAAACTTCCTTCCAAGAAGGCCTACCCAGGTTTCAGGTAGAATTGGTATGACAGCCTGGTCTTTTGAAATACATTTTATAATTAAGCTTCAAAATATAGCGCCCCCCCCCCCGCCCCAGGGCAAGGGGGGGTGGGGGCAAGAAAGCATGAGTTCTTCCACTTTGTTTCTTACCTAAGTGAGAAGAAAAGTAAAGGAGAAGTAAACCAAGGTTTTGAAAATGGCTTGCTTGCAGCTTCTCAAGATCAGTGGCTTACAAGGAAAGAACTAGAATGCAGTCCTACCCCCACTTCGTGTAAGCGCCGCTCTGTATGTGCCCGAAGTTTTACCCAGTCACCGCATTCTTGGCCTCATTACAACATTGATCTAGCACCTTTGGAAAGACTTCAGGGCATTGAACTAGAATTTTTTTGACTTGAAAAACAAGATTCCATTTCTTATATTTTGCGACTAAAAGGTTTACTTGGGAATTTGCTTTTCCTTATGTTGCTGACTTTTCTATTTTTTATGCTCACTGCGAGAATGACAACATTGTTATTTTCCAATGGCAGCATGGAGCTTCAGACTGCTTTGTTTTTTCTCTCACAGTACTGCCTATTTTGTTTTTGCTTTGCTTTTTAACTAAAGATGACTTTGCAACGTGACAGGAAAGAAACTCCATTTCCCAGTGAATTGTCACCATAGTTGCTTTGCCCATAAGTGGAGGTGTCTTGTCTCTGTACATTTTCTGTCATCCTCTTCAGGATAGCTCAAGTACTATATGAATGTTGCCATATATTTGAGCAGCAAACTTCCGGATTCTAATAACGTTCCTTTTCTTTGAACGCATTTCTGTAAATATGCACTCCACTTTCACACGTTTATGTCCATATGGACTTACAGGCATGCTATGATAACAGATATGTTATTAGTTTTATAAAATCCTTTCCTTTTACATCTTTTCAATGGGCAGGCTTCTGGTCCCTTTTGTAGTCAAAGTACTGCAAAAATGAGGGGCGCCGTTGTTGCATCTCTGTGACAGTTCTGTTGTTGATGGTTCTCATTTGCAAAACGTATTGTCCTTTTTCTTAGTGCTGAGAGTAGGGAGAACCTGGTAAGATTTTTTTCATGTGCTTTTAAAACATATACTTCTATCAGCAATGAGAGAAAAAATATTAAACGATTTTCAGGCAGTTAGACCATAATATGAGCTAATCACTTTATTTTGAAGAAAAGTATTTTTAAACAGTTGAGCTAGCGAATTTACTTTTAAAATGTATTGTGCTTACACAGTAGATGGTTTTATTTCCATGATGTTTTTTACTACATAATTATACATCTTAATTACGTAATTACTATCATAATTATTATGTAATTGCATGTACTTCCACTAATTACAAAATCAGGAAGTGTAATTATCTAGTAAAAACTTTATGAAATTTCATGCACTAAAAATTATTTACAAGGCTACTGCAGTGGTCTCCTGGAAGGCTTCCCATGCTTAGTCTTAGTCCTGAGTTTAGAACTTGAACACACAGGCCAGGACAAGAAAGACAATTACAGACAGACCCAACACGAAACTGAGTATTGTGATAGAGGTAAGATGGCCTTTGTTTCTTAGGAGTTAAAGCCAGGGAACATTTTAATTTCCTTGTAATGATGCAGGTATAAAAATAGCATCTTATGGGGGCGCCTGGGTGGCGCAGTCGGTTAAGCGTCCGACTTCAGCCAGGTCACGATCTCGCGGTCCGTGAGTTCGAGCCCCGCGTCAGGCTCTGGGCTGATGGCTCGGAGCCTGGAGCCTGTTTCCGATTCTGTGTCTCCTTCTCTCTCTGCCCCTCCCCCGTTCATGCTCTGTCTCTCTCTGTCCCAAAAATAAATGAAAAACGTTGAAAAAAAAAAAAATTTTAAAAAAAAATAGCATCTTATGTTTGAGGTCGGTATCACAAAAACTGTCACCGGTAAGGACAGGTTTTTTCCTTCGGAAAGAATTGATTAATAGAACTGAGAATCAAGGAATTCAGATTACCGAACAGCCAGGCCTTCTATGATTCTATAATGTGAAAGGCGTGTTTAGCTGTCCTTCAAAGAAAAATAGTAATAGTACTGTTGTTATTATTTAAAATTATTTCTTTAGTTTGAAGAGGGCTTTTTTTTTTCCTAGTTGGTGTTTATATTTACTGAAATAGGAGAAAACATATCAAAAGACCATAATCTTTTTCTACCACTGCTTGATGTCAAAAGCAGCTTATGAGACGTAAACACATACGCACAAACATGTAACATCAGACCCTAAATAAAGACAGAAGGTTTAATTCAATAAAGCTATGATGGCTTTACCATTCAAAACGACATATAAATTGCACAGTGAAACAATAGTCATGACAGCAAATTAGATATGACATCTAAATTACACTACAAAGAGAAATCCCAGAACCATTTTTGGTCTGTAGGAGTCTATTTTAGCCCAGGTTTAAAACCCAGTCTAGAGACTGCTTTATTGTCTTAAGTAGGATAATGTTGTAGAAGACTAATTGGAGGTTGGTTGAATTAATTGCAGATTAATTAGGAGGAAGGGCTTAGAATACTCATGGCAGAGAAGAGAGTAGATCCTTTAAGTGTCAAGATAGGATGTACTGTAAGTTTCGGGAGTATTAAATTATCAGTATTTGTGTAACATCTCTAAACTATTATAACATGACTTAAAGCACTTAGGGTTAGATATAGTTATACTAAACGTTCCCCTCAAAATTAGTGCTTTTCACTGGAAATGTATTGCAACAGCTACTTACAGTATAATAGTTTACTTCTTAAAAGAAGACTTCAACATTAAATAAAAGGTCTCTAGTCTTAGAAGCAGATGACATTTTTTTTCTTAAATCTTTCTAAAGAAGCACTCTGTGTTTTATCAGTTATTGACTTTGTGACCTTTTTATACCAGCTCAAATTTGTGATGAATGTGAGTTAAAAAAAAAAAAAAAGTCAGTGAAGAGATCAGAAAACAGCAGTCCCACTTACTTCAAATAAATTAGAGGATATATAGTCATCCAGAATTGCTTCATGCTCTCAGAGAAATTTGGGACTTAAGTAGATTTGGTCTGACTTGTGTTATTTTTAAATTGCACGCTCTTTTCCTCTTGGACATCTTCTTTGCTTATTTACCTAGCCCTGAATCTAATGCCTTCATCATTTCTTCCTTGCCTTAACTCGGTTGTGGTAACATTTCTTCTCAGAAGGGCTTACACTCCCTCCAGTGGGACAGGAATGGCCTCTGAGAGCATCTTCTTAGTCTCTTATTTGGGTTTTGGTTTTTACCAATTGCGTGTGCCATACCAGAACAGTCTTTAACAGCTAAAAGTTAAGTGGTTTTGCTTAGTCCTTACCTTTCTGACCACAGTGAAGATTTAATTTTTAAATCAACTTAATGCTTAAATTGACTGGGTGGTTTTGTTATGCTTTGCTTCCCTGAAACTGGCATATGTTTTCATGACCCTCTGTCGTTCTTTAAAATTTTCATAATTGTCTAAAGGAAGCAACCCTAACTTTGGAAATTTAACTGTGCCCTTGTGATGGCTTTAGTTACCCAGTAGCCCCACGCCCAGATCTGGTGTTGATTTGCACATGATTAGTCAGTGCTCATGTATTATTTTATGCTGTACTATCATGTCCATATAATAGGTGCTACCCCTCAAATACAGGGAAAACCAATCATCACTTTGACTCATTCTTAGACAAGTCCTTCCTGTAGTTGTTACACATTTATTCACATCCATCAGCATTCTCTTACCTTGTGGCTGATAGGACAGTGGCTAGACAGAATTAATAGCTGGTCACTAAGCCCAATTGAATTAACACCGATTTCATTCTCCTTAGGTCAAGGCCCTGGGAAATCTTTTTCCCCCCTTGGTCTGTGAGCCCTGCTAGTCTTAGCACCATCCCTTAGAGCTTAAGGCTTAAACCAGCTGCGCTCACAAAAAGATTGGTTTGCTGGCTAATTTTAGACACTGGTGTGCTTTGCTTGTTTTAAGAAATTATTGTAAAAACCGGACTCACAAATAAGATCATAAACCCAGGTCTGTGTATAAGTCTGGTTTTCTCGGTTTCTCTCTCCTTCGCACCCCCCCCCCCCAAAGTTCATTCAGTAAATGTTGGGTCTCTACCTTGTGTGATATGTAAAGGGCACAAGTGTAAGACCAGGGTCCTGCTTTAGAGGTAATAATACTTGTGATCCTTTTCTTATTCATGTATTCGCCCTCTAAACATCTACTTTTTGTAGAGCTTTACTTGTTATGGAGAACTTTCACATCCCTTATTTTTACCTTTCCCATTAGATAGGATAGTTGACAATTTTTCCAATGAGAAAACAACCTCAAATTAATGACATGACCCTCCTGAGGTAGCAAAGCTGAGGAGTGTGAGAGCCCACTGTTCTTTCTGCTGGGTCACAGCTGCCCTATTCTCAGTCTAGGTGAGAAACTTCAGCCTGAAGGCAAATGACTACTCCATGGGAGTGGTCAGGAAAGGTTCCGGGAGGAGATGGAACGTGACCTCAGCCTCAAAGAGTGGGTGACAGTAACACCCACAGATGTAGGCATGTATTTGGAGACTAAGTTTTGTATTTCTTGCTTTTCTTTAAATACTCTATTGCTTACCCTGCTTTTATATATTAAAGAATATCGTTTGACAAATGCATGATGATTTTAAAACATATCTACATTGGAGATTTGGTCAAAAAGTGTTGATTAAGGGGAGCCTGGGTGGCTCAGTCGGTTGAGTGTCCGACTCTTGATTTCGGCCCAGGTCACGATCTCACAGTTCATGAGATCGAGCCCCACAGCAGGCTCCACTCTATCAGCGTATATCTCTCCCCCCACCTCCAAGTTCGTTCTCTCTCTCCTTCTCAAAATAACGAAACTTTTTTTAAAAAGCACTTAGTAAGAGGCTGGTTTATGTGAAGCTTTAAGCTCAAGGCTGAAAGCTGGGAGGCTCTTATCTCTTCACTCCCCACTATAACCACTGGTGGTGCTCTGAAAGAAGCTGACTCCATCCTATAGGATACATCTGTCAGAAGTGTATCAAAATGTTTTCCTGTCTTAAATAATTTAACTCAGAATATAATAATGTAAGTATTTTGACATGAAAATGTTACATACTGTGATATATCCACTTATCTTAAAACAGATGTCTTTAACTTTGAAAGAAAGAGGTATGGTAAGACAAAACAAAATAGAAATAGGCATTAAAAGAGATGAATGACAAACTGAACTAGTTTTATTTAGAAGAGAAAACTAAAGTCCTATTAACATTATGACCATAGAATATAAAAATGTTTTACTTGAAGCGTGATTATTATTTATTTTTTTTTTTTTTACTATCATCATGGTGCACGTTTAGACACGTGCAGGACCTGTTCGTAAAGGACGTGTTTGCTGCTGAAATTCCTATTTTATTGGTGTATTATATATTGTCTTACAAAAAATTTATAGATGCTAATAAGTCAGTAAAATCCAAGATGAAAGAGAGGGTCTGCACCTGAGCTTGTGTTCAGAAAATTATTCAGCAGAGCATGCTTTGGTCTCTTAGTGAAAGCTTTATCACATTTAACAAATGTGCCACAGTAAATTTATTAGTATGCTACAAAGAAATTTTCAAAATAATTAAGACTAAACTACACTTGTCAAAATAAATGAATGAAATACAATTTTGAATCATCTTTCTTCACTTATTGCTCATTTGCATAATTCAGTAACTTACACGGGAGTCTTTCAGTCATTGGTGTGAATTAGCAAGGTTCCGCTATTCCTTGTTGTACGGATGGGAATTATGCTACCACGTAATTAGCTATTCCAGACATGGACTAACGGGAAATACCAAAGGGCATAGCAAAATCTAAAGAGACAAGGCAGGGAATCTAAAGACAAGAGACAATCAAAGACACCCAACAAACTCAAGCTGGTAGACCACAGGGAATTTTGAATGAAGCCTCTTAATTTATTTTGAGAAGAAGAAATCAGTAGTATGAGAGAAATCTCAACAAGATTAGCTGACTAAGCCTACTTAAAAAAAATCTCTCTATAGTGCATGGTGCGCCAGGTTAACCACTCCTGTTTGTTAGTCTGTATACAGCTCAACAAATAGCCGGCAGAGCCTTTCATGGGTATATAGTGGCTTTCCATTGAGGTTTTCACTCTTTGAAGGAGGTCGTTTATACCAATGAGATCTGTAGATGCAAATTGCTTTCTCTATATGTGAGGGGTCAGTCCTTTCACAGCCGACTTGCTCATCTCTTTTATAGAGGTTTTCTTATTTTTCTACTGCTCCTAAAGGAATGATGTTAATCACACACCCCACCATTCCCGCCCCCGCCCCCCCCCGACACACAACACAACTTAGCATCCAAATCTTTTCTCTCCAGCTCTGTGAAACTTTGTGTGCTGATCTTTAGGAACAAAACAAGCTGTTGGCAGTGGTATTTACCCCTGAATTAGGAAGCTTTTTCCTTCTTTCTACCTGGAATATTATTTTTTTAGGTTTGCCTCTCTTTTTCACCTGATTCTAAGGAAATACCTTTCTCATTGCAGCAGAGTATCACTGTAACATGCTGGGGCGCGTGGGAAATCTTGAAAGCAGTGTCCTAGAGTGTGGTTTTCACTTTGGCTCCCAAATGATACAAGCTCATAGGAACTAGAGGAGCAGAGAAGTGAAGAGATCAATTGAAGGGTTAGCTGGGACAACCTAGCTTCTGATCCTGTTACTGAAGGGGAGGGAAAGATACAATGTTTGTCTTTTGCCTAGGCTTTTAAAGAATCATACAAACACTCATAGGTTTTAGCCTATAATGTTCCGGAACATTAGGAAGAAGGGGTTTCAGGCACACTGTATGAGCACTCTGTGAATATTTGTTCTTTCCTTCTTTGCTCCGGTCTTTCCATCTTGCCTCCCATCCTTCCTTCTTTCTGCTGGCATTTTTTGAGCACCAAGGGCACCGGCCTGGGCTCCTGAAAGGCAGTATATGGTAGTAGTTAGAAGCCTGTGCTCTGGAGCCAGAATGGCCCCTTCAAGTTTGGATTGTCCACTTCTTGTTAAATAAGTAACCTTGGGGTATGTGACTTACCCCTGTGCTGCCTCATATGTACAGCCTTCAGTAGAATAACACCTGCCACGTAGGGCTCAAAGTTAAACAGGATAATATCGAGACAGGGTGATATGTAAAATGCCTAGAACAGTGCCTGGTGCACGGTAAACATGCAGTAAACATCAGTTGGTTTTATTACTTCTGAGAATAACGCTTGATCCAAACCACTGTTATAGCACTTAATATTACAGTTACTGTATCTGAATGGGTTTCTGCAGCATCTCATCGGCCGTGTTTTGTTCCTGTTTGCATCCCCAGCATTCAGCACAACACCCGGCATGTTTTAAGTGACGGACTCTTACTGAATGGTGAAAGTATGAAAAAGACGTGGTGGAGCTTAAAATTGATTTTGATAACTCCTTTTTTAGTTTCTTTACATGAAGTACGTTAGAAGAGATGAGTTTAATTCTCATCATTAGTCCTTATGAAAGAGATAGAAACACAAATAATCTGCAAATCATTTCCATTTTGTTAAGCTATGTCCCTTTGGCATGTAGTCCATTAATATTAGGCAATCAGTACTAACTATTGGCTCTTTTCTAGGGAGGGTAAAAAATAGTTGTGTTTGTGTGCTGGAAGACAGCCAAAACCAAGTTCCCTTTAACAAATTTCTTCTTAACAACCAGGGTGTTGTTTTTTTTTTAATTTCTAAAAACGACAGGTGCCCAGATGCTACCGTCAGATATCTGATTCTGTAGGTCTGGGGTGGGACCCCAGTGGCTGTGTATTTTAAAAAGCTCCATGGTGACTTCACTGTACACCCACAGGGTTGAAAATCTTGGAGTTAGTAAAACTCTTCAAACTTTCATATTGCTTCATGTCAAATATGCATTAATTTTGACTTTGATATAGAAAGGGAGATTGGGTGGCATCTAGATAACAATTTAAATAGACAGTAGAAGGGAAGATGAAGTCAAACACATGAATTATTTCCTAGATAAAGGAATCATTTATGGTACTCTATGAGCTAATATAGCCTTTGAGAATAAAGTGAAGGAAAAAAATGGGCTGGGGAAAAGTAAGTAAGAAGAACTGTTTTCTGGTAATGAGCAAATGGAAGATGAAATAAATGCATTTCAACATAATTGGCTATAAAGAACATGTTATTTTCCCTATTAGCTTACATCATAAAAGTAGAAAAGGGCTGCTGTGGAGGGTGGGGAATCCTCGAGAAGACTGGATAGGTAACTGGGAAGACACTGAGTTAGACGCTAACCCAACCCTGGTAGTTAGGTGTCTCCACAGTTGGATTTCTGAGACCTTTCCCACCTCCTGTCATTTTCTCCTTATCTCTGGGCCTAGCCAGGTGGATCTTGGTAGATCAGCCTTCTGCAGTTTCATATTGTTGCCTGTCCCCAAAAGGTCTGGGACAGGATGGTAGTCCTGGACATGTTGGAAGGACACCTCTGGGTGCCATGGTCATATCTTGGGCTTACCTTGGATATCCAAGTAGGAGGGATAGCTTGGCTGGCTCCATTTCCCAGCACTGGGGTCTTAGAGCTAGAAAAGAGTCACTGTTGGCACGTCTGGATGGTTCATTTGGTTAAGTGTCCCACTTCAGCTCAGGTCATGATCTCACGGCTCATGGGTTCTAGCCCCGCATCGGGCTCTGTGCTGACAGCTCATAGCCTAGAGTCTGCTTTGGATTCTGTGTCTCCCTCTCAGTCTGCCTCTTCCCCCACTCGTTTTCTCTCTCTCTCCCCCTCTCTCTCTCTCCCCCCCTCTCTCTCTCCCTCTCTCTCTCTCTCTCTCCCTCTCTCTCTCTCTCTCTCTCTCTCTCAAAAATAAAATAAATACTTTAAAAATTATAATAAAAATAAAAGAGTCACTGTTGGCCTTCCCATCACTCCCTTTTGCCTGGGAGGATTGAGATAGCACCCCCGTGGCACTCACAGATAAGTACCCTCACCAGTCCCTGAGCAGGCCTTGTCTCTACCGTGGCTAACTCTCCCAGCTCCTGGGTTTCCCCTGCCTACATCGCCCACATCATCCCAGTCTCTCCCTGTTGGTATTTTGTTCATACTTTAAGGCTTCCCATCCAGAGGGGATCTCTTTGTCCTCCAAACTCCTGCAGCTCTTAAGCACCGCCCCTCAGGCATTATAACTTTGAGGATGGTGCCGTGCTTGCTGTGTTACTATATGTCTGAGGGCAACTTGCACACGATAAGAGCCTTATAAATGGTATGTGAAATGAATGTCTTCCCAGATACTTCATAGTAGAAACAGAATTTGTTTTCTTATAGAATATTTTGATGTTACAGAATACTTTTCTGACTCCATCCTGTTTTCTGTTTATCATCACACCCTCCAACTGCATGAAAAAGTGTTTTCCATCCATATATACCCGTACATTCATCCAACATTTAGCCCATGCCCTCGCAACACATTGACTTAATTTCCCACCTTAATTTACCTCCTTTCTGGTAATTCCTAATAGAGTTGGTCTGTGATAGGATGCACCTCCAGGACATTATATAAATTCTACCCTGGAAATTTCTTTGTTCAGTCAAACCTTTAGGTCATATAAATCAAGCTGATACTCTGCTTTATTAGTGGAATAAACTGAAAAAATCTACAAGTTTCCCCTGTCCAGGCCCACTCCTTGCCCTCCAGAATGTATATACCTGCCAAAGCAGTTGGCCGTTTTGCATGCAGGTTTTTCTAGTGATGTAGAGTTCAAGCTCTTTGATGACCTTGCTATCTTTCAATTTCTCCTAGCACTCCAAATGAGTTGCTTGGTTTACAGGTCTTTATGATAACTCAGAATGTCTAGAGGCCATCTCCAGATAAGTGTCTGGAGGCGGGGAGTCGAGGGACCGCTGCAAGGCTTGTACACTGCTCTTCCGTGGTCTCCCCGCCGGACCCTCAGTTGAGCAGCGACGCATACTGTTGGCAGCATCCGTTTGTAAAGACAACTGTTATTAATAAGCTGGGGCCAGGAAGAAAAATAGTAAAAGCCCCTTTGGTACCTGTGTCTTGGGTATAACCTGCAAGACAGACTCTAACAGAGTAATCATTGTGCAGCGTAATTGCAGGCGACTGAACAAGTTAGAAAATCTATTCCTGGTTTGCCGCTGACTCACTTTGTGGAATGGGCAAACCATTATTACTCTTTGATTTAGTTGTCTTATTTGTTCAAAAAGAGAAAAATGATAGGTGTTTAAAAAGCACTCCAAAAATCCTCTGAAAGCAGGTCTGTAAGTGCAAAGTACTATTGTTGTTGTTGTTATTATTATTATTATTATTATTAGTGTTCCGATATGATTTAGTTTTATGCCATGTAGTTCACAGATATTTCCATTCTCACTGATGAATTGCAAAACACTTCCGTGTCATTCTTTTGCATCGCATTGGTAATAGTTTAGCACGTCTTTGTTTTAACCCCTGTTGAAGTATATATCCAAGATAGATACCATTAATAAAATACAATTATCAAATTAAATGTATCTATACTGCTTTCCATTGTTTTTTAAACCTCCTTAAAAACATGGTTACCAACAACTACTAAATAAGACCTTTAATTACTGCCAATCTTTTCTTGAAAGTAACAGTGCTTATCTTGAGTAGTTTGAACTGTAAGTGGTATTCAGTACACAGTGGGGTTATAATGTTATTATGAAGTATACCAAGTCAGTGATAAATATGTGTGATAAACCATATATTTGTATTAGAAACAATATTTCAATTACCAACTGAATAAAAAGGCTACAACTGCTGGTTACTTTGGGTGGGTATGTCATAAAAGTAAAATGTAGTTAAGTGTCCTTGCAATAAAACATTATGTATGCTTCCCTGTACAGTCCAGAAACCTAAATTTAATGGGCTTTTGAGTGTACAGCATTTAAATTACTAGGAGAATTAAAAGGTAGTTCTTTGCGTTCTGGCATTAAGCTTTCCAAAAACTTAAGATTTTTTTTTTTTAGTATCTCAACTCATTCATCAGAGGAGACCTGTGGCTTTTATTTATATAAAATATTATAGTTCTCCCCCAGATTTTTAGTAATTTTCCAGTGGAGTAACAATGAAACAAGAAAATAATTTCTTTCGGGGCGCCTGGGTGGCTCAATTGGTTGAGTGTCCAACTTTGGCTCAGGTCATGATCTCACAGCTCGCAAGTTTGAGCCCCACGTCGGGCTCTGTTCTGACAGCTCAGACCCTGGAGCCTGCTTCCAATTCTGTGTCTCCCTCTCTGTCTGCCCCAACCCACTCACATTCTGTCTCTGTCTCTCTCAAAAATAAATAAACATTAAAGAAAATAATTTCTTTAATTGCAGTAAAATCTGGGCATAAATTCACATTAAGAATAATAATACAGGGGCACCTGGGTGGCTCAGTCGGTTAAGCGGCCGACTTCGGCTCAGGTCATGATCTCACGGTCCGTGAGTTCGAGCCCCGCGTCAGGCTCTGTGCTGACAGCTCAGAGCCTGGAGCCTGTTTCAGATTCTGTGTCTCCCTCTCTCTGACCCTCCCCTGTTCATGCTCTGTCTCTCCCTGTCTCAAAAATAAATAAAACGTTAAAAAAAAAAAAGAATAATAATACATTTTTCTTTCTCCTTTTCTGGGAATTTGGTTCAAGAGGACATAAACTTCTTTTCTAAATCTGGGTTATTTGTTCTCTTAAAGTATTTATAAAGTCCATGTATTTTTAAGTGTTGTGTTTTAGTAACCTTACAAATAACTCTGATACTGGGGAGTGGTAATCTGTGTAAAATCAATAACACTATGGATTTCATTTCCATTTTACTATGAGGTGCAATGAAGAGTAAATTGTATGCATTTATTTCTAAGAGTGTCTTTAAGGCATGGAACCAAGGAGAAGGAAATCTAGCTGCCGTGGAGTCTTAGAAACCAACGGTCACTTAGTGGCAGACTTGGGCCACATATGACCTCTAAATGTGTTTCATTTGCCTGAAGAATACTTAACATTTTTAATTAGTTGCTAGTATTTCGAAGACTGGTCTTTCTGTAGAAAAAGCCAGATTTCTGGCTGCCTTTTAAAATTTGTACTTGGCTACTCTGAGTCAGTGTTCCCTCATGGTGGCGTCGGCCGGAGCTGAGTAGCCAGTAGTTCAGAGGGAACGTGGGCTGGGGGCTCTCTGTTCGCCACAGCCCCGTCCAAGCCCACCTCACTCATTTGCTCTTATCTTGTCACTACCGGAGGTGCTTGTTTGCCAAAAATATCTGGAGGCCTGTTCTTCCTTTTTTTTCTTTTAACGAAGAAGAAGGAAAGAAGCCATAAACTTGAGGTTTAAACAGTAAAAAAATATCCACTCAATATCAAAAATGCAGAAAGATGAGAGTAACCTTAATAAAGTACAAGTCGAGGTGCCTGGCTGGCTCATTTGGAAGAGCGTGTGACTCTCGATCTTGGGGTTGTGATTTCGAGCCGAATGTTGGGTGTAGAGATTACTTAAATAGAACTTTCAAAAGTAACAATAAAGTACAAGTCAATTAAAAATAAAAAACTTGCTAGTGCTAACCTTTTTGTAGCACTCTGATCTTCACAGCGTCCTGGGGAGTAAGATAACAATTACATATTCGTTTCACCAAAAAGAAAACTGAATATTCGTGAGGCTTGTTAATTTGTCCGAAATCACAACTGCTAAGTGTTGAAGGTGAGGTTTGTCTCAGCTTCAGTTGTTAGTCTAGAGTAGCACTGTCCAGTAGAATTGTCTGCGGTGACAGAAATGTTCTGTATATCTATGATGTTCCATGTGGTAGCCTCCAGCCACATGTGGCTATTGGACACTTGAGTGTGGCTTGTAATTGAAGAACTGAATTTTTTAAATGTTACTTAATTTTGATTAATTTGAAATAATCACATGTGCTTAGTGACTCTTTTATTGGGCAGTACAGCACCTTGGAGGTCTTATTTTCTTCATCATACAATCTCTGTAGTGATCACTCTTATTCTGTTTAGTAAAATTCATCAAAAGATTTCTGTAAGGTTTTCTCCAGTTATCCAGTGGCTGGTCTCCGTTCCATGAGGAGTTCAATGTATAGTGAATGTTTTCTGTTATGTATAGTATATGTTTTCTGTATCTGCAAAGATTTCCCTCCATAAAGGCTTTGATTGTACACAGTAGCTCTTTATTTTTTATTTTTATTTTTTATAACAAAGTCAGCGGTCCCAGTAGACGGACCCCCTGATTCTTAGATACAGAATCTCTCAAGATTCTTAGTTCAGTGGTGCCTGGGTGGCTCAGTTGGTTAAGTGTCTGATTCTTTTTTTTTTTTTTTATGTTTATTTTTGAGAGAGAGAAAGAGAGCACATGTACAATCGGGGGAGGGGCAGAGAGAGAGGGAGACAGAGAATCGAACACAGGCTCCAGGCTCTGAGTTGTCAGCACAGAGCCCGACGGGGGCTCAAACTCACGAACCGTGAGATCATGACCTGAGTCGAAGTCAGACACTTTTAACCAACTGAGCCACCCAGGCACCCTTAGCGTCTGACTCTTGATCTCAACTCAGGTCTTGATCCTGGGGTCATGAGTTTAAGCCCCACATTGGGCTCCACACTGGACTCTGTGCTGGGTGTGAAGCCTACCCTTTAAAAAAAAAAAAGATATTGAGTCCAGACAAAGAGCATAATTCAAGGTGTGTTTAGACATCAGAAATGTGTAGGTGACCAGGACGATTTCCTTTCCTGACCTTTTTTTATGGTCTAGGATACTAGTGGCTGTTAATGAATCATGGTGGAAACCGAACATCTTCTGATGCTTAGCTGGTTTCATTTGGACCAAAGTGACTTTTAGAAGGGTGGCCATTAGCTAACCTCTCTGTCGATTAGCATATATCATTAAATCTAAAATGTAGTTGAATTAAGACACATCCTGGTTTCACAGGATCTTCAAACATGGGGGAGGGGATTCATCTTAGAATTGGTGAAATATGGTTTGATAATGGGCTTAATCTCTGTTTGGTCAGCCTATAACCAGGGACAGCATTGAGATATAAATGTCGACTCCTGCTTTGCCCTGTGGTTAAACTATTCACGTTGGCTATCCCCTTCCGTACTACCTTAGGTTGATTGTGACTGACTAACAGAAGACTTTCTGGTGGTTAGGAGTAGGTTTAAACCTCTTGCCCAGTAACCATTCATTCGCCATATTCATTTTCTTTAAACATCCCCTGCCGCCATGAATGCAGACGAGGCTATTTTATTATCATACATGGTACCGGAACAAGCTTAACCAATCACCTTCTAGCACTCAGGCAACTCTGCAGAACTCCTTTTTAGAATACCACATGCTGCAATTCAAATTATCGCATTAGCTATCCAAATGCACCATTTGTTTTTAAATACTGGAGTGTTTACCTGAATTTTTCCCCTTTTCATTTTACCGCCCCACTTCATCAGTACATTGTCACTGCAGTGACAGATTTATTTATATGCCTTGATATCTTCACTTTCTGTTATTTTAAAAATATATTCCTGTGTCTCCATAATGGTATTCTTAAACATCTTAAAATATTAGTTGTTAGGAAGCAGGTTCACGTCTTTTTTTTTTTTTTTCATGATGCTCTACTGAATCTTGCCTTTATTCAGACTTTGAGATATTTCAACACTTCTAAACTCCTGCCTTAAAATTTCTGTCCCAGTCTTACTCTGGAAACTGAGCATGCCTTCTGAAATGTAACTGCCCTTGAAAGTAATTTATGAGTTGGAATATTTTAAAATGGAACTGTTTCTTGTCCACAGTGGAGTCTGGCACCTAATGGTTACCATTTCAGACCCTGCTGTGTAAAGTTCCCAAATACAATACATTCAGAGTTAACACTTAAGTAAAACTCATGCATGGGTTAGTGAATATCATTTATCACATAGTAACAAGGAGTCCTAACTGCTTTGGCAAATATATCAGTTTGAAGCATATAAAATTGCTGACATTTGACCGTTTTGACTTCCCAAAAATAGTGACTTCACACGATCTATCCTAACATTGTAGGTTTGGGTCAGTCCAAGCTTATATAAACCACTTTATCTACTTTTGCTGTTTTCTCTTATTTTTTTACTCAAATAGTACTTTTAATCCAACAACCTTCTCCTTGACACTACCCTTTTGTATTCCTCAGTTTGTAACATTTTTTCTAGTGCTCTTCTCTTTTTCGCTAATTCCCCAAATCTATTTAGCTTCAGAATTAGTAGCACAAAGAAGGCTGGTTGCGTAGCACCTCCATGATGCAGTCGGTACTTAACCATTTCAAGTGTTTGACCTGTTTGGAGATTTTCATTATCCTAAAAGGTTAGTGTCATCGAATACGTTCCCTGCCCAATAAATAAGCCACCATAGTCCCCTACTTCTCAAATGAAAAAGGCAGATAGAAACAGTGCTACCTTTTTATTCAGTACTGATAGAGGCCATGCTATGTGGTGTCTTTGTTATGACATGATTTGGCCCAAGCACCTCTGGAGAATAAAATTAACTAATAAACACCCTTTGGTATATTCACCTTTTATTCAACTGAACGTAAATTAATAAAACCCTGCAGTTTTTTTTTTAAGTTCATTTATTTATTTTGAGAGACAGCATGTGCAGGAAGGGCAGAGAGGGAGGGAGACAGAGAATTCCAAGCAGGCTGCCCACTGTCAGTTCGAGGAGCCCGATGCAGGGCTCGAACTCACAAATCCATGAGATCATGACCTGAGCCAAAATCAAGAGTCAGACACTTGGCCGACTCAGCCACCCAGGTGTGCTGATCCCTGCAGTTGTTTAAACATTTCACTGTCTTTGTCATGAAAAAGAAATAGGATACATTACATTTTGTTCGAAGCAATAGAGATATCAACCGTCACTTGGTTTGAAACTGGAAAGTGTACCGTTTATATCTCTGTCCATTTGTATATGTAATTTTTCCTATTCCAGGGGTATGTAATGACTCTTCATGTATTTAAACTCATCCATATTTTGTCCTGACGAATTGCTGTTTTTATTTGAAGAGGATTTGTCAGTAGTAGTTGGTACTGGCAAGTAAATTAAAAAAATACTTAGGGGCGCCTGGATGGCGCAGTCGGTTGAGCGTCCGACTTCAGCCAGGTCACGATCTCGCGGTCCGTGAGTTCGAGCCCCGCGTCAGGCTCTGGGCTGATGGCTCGGAGCCTGGAGCCTGTTTCCGATTCTGTGTCTCCCTCTCTCTCTGCCCCTCCCCCGTTCATGCTCTGTCTCTCTCTGTCCCAAAAATAAAAAAAAAAAAAAAAAAAAAAATACTTAAATCCCTTATTACTGAACTCTTCAACTCCTTACATGTGTAATGCTACTCTTCACAATAATCTGCTAAGTAAATGTTTTCCCCCATTTTACAGATGTGAAACTGAGGTCAGCTTAAATTGTTTCCTAGGATGGTAATCTAAATCTAGTACAGACCCATAATTGAAACCAGGGGCCATTTGCCTCCAAAGACTTTGGCCCCGCCCCCCGACTCCACCCTTCTCCTATGGCATATTCCCTCGCTATTTAAAAAAGAAATCCTCGGGGTGCCTGGGTGGCTCAGTTGATTAAGCGTCCGACTTCAGCTCAGGTCATGATCTCACAGTTCGTGAGTTCGAGCCCCGCGTCGGGCTCTGTGCTCACAGCTCAGAGCCTGGAGCCTGCTTCGGATTCTGTGTCTCCCTCTCTCTCTGCCCCTCCCCTGCTTATGCTCTGTCTCTCTCTGTCTCAAAAATAAATAAAAACATTAAAAAAAAATTAAAAAAAAAAAAAGAAATCCTCAAACATCTATCTCACTGTGGCACCTCTCGTACTATGTATTATTGTCCTGTATTTTATTATAAGTTTGTTTTAATTTAGTAAATATTCACTGATCCGTCCGGGAAATACGAATCAAAACTACAATGATGTATCCCCTCACACCTGTCAGAATGGCTAAAATCAACAACACAAGCAACAACAGCTGTTGGCGAGGATGCGGAGAAACGGGAACCCTCTTGCACTGTTGGTGAGAGTGCAAACTGGTGCAGCCACTGTGGAAAACAGTATGGAGGCTCCTCACAAAGTTCAGAATAGAACTACCCTACGATCCAGTAATGGCACTACTAGGTATTTACACAACGAATATAAAAACACTAATTCAAAGGGATACGTGCACCCCGATGTTTACAGTAGCATTATCTACGATAGCCAAATTACAGAAACAGCCCGAGTGTCCACTGTCAGTTGAATGGATAAAAAAGGTGCGGATGGGGCACCTGGGTGACTCAGTCGGTTAAGTGTCTGACTGGATTTCAGCTCCGGTCATGACCCCCAGGTTGGGCTCCACACTAGCATGGAGCCTTCTTGAGATTCTCTCTCTCCCTCTCCCCCTCCCCTGCTTGCGTGCATGTGCTCTCCCTTTCTCTGAAAAAAAAAAAAAAAAGATGTGGTGTGTATGTATACAGTGGAATATTACTCAGCCGTAAAAAAGAATGAAATCTTGCCATTTGCAATGACACGAATGGAGGGAGAGAATGGAGGTAATGCTAAAGGAAATAAGTCAGTTGGAGACAGACAAACAGCGTATGATTTCACTCGCATGTGGAATTTAAGAGGCAAAACAAATGAGCAAAGGGGAAAAAAAGGTGGGGGCAAACAGTAAACAGACTCTGAACTATAGAGAATACACTGATAGTTACCAGACGGGAAAGGGGTGGGGGGGGGGGGTAGGTTAAATAGAGGATGGGGATTAAGGAGGCCACTTGTCTTTATGAGCACCAGGTTATGTATCAAGTGTTAAACTATATCATACACCTGAAACTAATATTATGCTGTATGTTAACTAGAATTTAAATAAAAATTTTAAAAAATGAAAGTGTATTTACTGATGGCCTACCCCGTATCGGGCACCTCCTGGCATATTCTACAGGAGAGAGACATGGTAATTTCAGACAATAACCCCTACTAGGGCAATAAAAAGGGGGGTGGTTTAATGGATAGGAAGTTCTTTGCAAGGAGGTGACGTTTGAGCTGAAACCTGAATGACAAGAAGAAAGCAGCCATGGGAAAGTCTGCAGGCAGGATATTCTAGACCAAGGGCAAGGTGAAAGAGCCTGGGGCGGGAGCATCTTACAGTAGCAAGGGGCATGTGTGGCTGGAGGACAGCGAGAGGAATATAGGTGATACCGGAGAGTTAGGCAGGAGCTATATGGATATGCTAAGTCGGGCATGAATAGTATTCTCAGTACAGCAGAAAGCTCTTTGAGGCTTTTAAAAAGAAGGAGTGGGTGGCATAATCCTATTTATGACTTAAAAATCTCTGGCGGGGGCGCCTGGGTGGCTCAGTCGGTTAAGCGTCCGACTTCGGCTCAGGTCGTGATCTCGCGGTTCGTGAGTTCAAGCCCCGCGTCAGGCTCTGTGCTGATGGCTCAGAGCCTGGACCCTGTTTCAGATTCTGTGTCTCCCTCTCTCTCTGACCCTCCCCCGTTCATGCTGTGTCTCGAAAATAAATAAATGTTAAAAAAAATTAAAAAAAAAAATCTCTGGCGACTGTTCAGTGAGTGAGACTGAATTGTGTGTATTTCTACCACTTTTGGAAGACTCCCTGTAGTAAATGTCCAACTTCAGGAAACATCCCATGTTTTCCCTGTGGAAATGATGCACACAGACCCAGAGAAAAATGCTGAAGCCTTGCAAATTGTATATTAACTAGGGAGAGTCTAAAGAGCACCACAATTTCAAAAGGTGATGGGGATAAGTGACCTCATTCCCCTCTCCCGTGTGGTATTTGTTGCAGGCCCTGCTCATCAGCAGCTAGAGACCTAAAGACCTAGAGTGTGACAGTGACTGCATTTGTAAAATGTTTTGCCCCATTGCCCCATACTTAGAGTAGAGCTGGAGATCAAGAATTGTGTTCATAGGGGCACCTGGGTGGTTCAGTTGGTTAAGCGTCTGGCTCACGGTTTCAGCTCAGGTCATGGTCTTGCACTTATTGGGTTCAAGCCCCACCTCGGGCTCTGCCCTAACAGCCAGAGCCTGCTTGGGATTCTTTGTCTTCCTGTCTCTCTACGCCTTCCCCACTCACACGCTCTCTCTTAAAATAAATAAACTCTTAAAAAATACATTAAAAAAGAGAATTGTGTTTATGTACAAATTCTTGCTAGATAGTAACAATCAGTGTTGGAGAACCTTCCATGTTGGTTCCAAGTGGCCTGTTGTTTGTAAGTATCACAAAAACGACCTTTTGATTTTCTTTTTTTGATACATTTGTAATAGGTCGTTGGCTTTTTAAAAAATTAAATATACCTTTTACTTAAATATTATATCTTTTATATCTTTTGAACTTTTGAGTGTGAGGGTTGAATTTTTTGGTGAGGAAATAACTGTTTGCGTTTGTTTTTAATTTAAAAAAATACTTCCGGTGGGAGAAAATATTAATTCCTTTAAAAATCTGGCTGTGTTGCTAGATCCACATTTGCTTTTCTGTGTTTTTGTGAACAACTGATCAAATTAGATTCGTCACTCTTGGCTTGTGGTGATTTGAAATTGAAATGGAATATATTAAAGCAGCCAACCACACTGATTACATTGCAAGCCTCATTTAATTTCATACATTCACACATTACAGTGAAAGGCGGCTTTTTTTAATGCATGATTGTGACTGTACCTTGAGCAACTCCAAAGGTCATCTGTAATGGGTGCATAATTTGTTAGTGTTAGATATCTGATTTATAGTAGGTGTTCCTGAGCCTGATTTGTCCTAGCAGTAAATATGGTGAGCATCAAAAGTCACATCTGTAAGAAGTTCAGCCTGTCACATTTGGTGGTATTGTCTTATTCTTCATTGGTCAGTAGACCACAGTAAATCACAGAATAGCTGTCATCCTCAAATCGAGAAAATGCTAGTGCTGCGCCCCTATTGCACAGGGGTTAAATGAGCTATTCTTCTTAAGAGGGCAGGCTGTCCCAGGTTAAGGTGATAAGAGTATTACCAGCTCAGCTAACAGCACTTGCTCACAGCCACGTGAGCCTTAGTCCCAAAACATCTGTAAGAGGACTTTTTTGGTTTCATGAGAGCAAGAACATTTGTGAGTTTGCTCCATTTTTTGTTTTTCCTCCTATCGGTGAGTTCTACCTTAATTGACTCTGTGCCTTTCAGTGAGACGGGCATCCATGGGCCGGGGTGGTGGGGTGGGGGGGGGGGGGGGGCAGAGATCCAGAGCACGTTTAGGACAGCCTCTGCCCTCAAGTAGAGGACGATCAGATACAGCCATTTGTCCCACTGTGCAGTTATTAAGACATGAAATGGCTTGGATGCTGTTAGTGCCTCAGGTGCACGGCTCACTTTAGCCAGCCTCCCTTGTTCCAAACTTGATCACATGGAGTGAGCCCTGGGGTCTGGGAGAAAGCTGTTAGGTGCGTTTTGAGAACTTGCCTGAAGTGTTGCCTTTTATTTTGTTTATGATAGTAGGGACTTGTTCATTTTAACTTGATGTTACTTGTAGTTTGAAGATTTGTCCAGGTGTGTGGATTTGTTTTTGTGGGCTTTGATCAGCCTATTTGTTATTTTTCAGCTTTCAATTACGAAAGGTACCTAAACCATTCTTAAAAGCACTATTATTGAAATTGCTGGATGGGGGAGGGGATAAAACAAATATTTTACCCAATTCAAGTGGAAGGAGTTAATTTTTAAAGTTTTTTTTGCACCTCACATATTTATCTTTTTGTGTTTTTGAGAACATTTAAGTTTGTCTCTCTTAGTGAATTTCAGGTATCCAATACAGTGTCACCAACTATGATCACCATGCTGTGAATTAGATCCTCACGCCTTATTCATCTTGCCAGCTGCAAGTTTGAACCCTTTTACCAACCTCTTCCTATTTCTTCCACTTTTCTCCTATTAATTTGACTGTGTTTTTTTTTGTTTGTTTGTTTGTTTTGTTTTGTTTTGAAGTTTATTTTCAGAGGTGGGGAGGGAGAGGGAGGAAGAGAGAGACAGGGAGTGAGGGAGGGAGAGAGGGACAAAATCCCCAAGCAGGCTCAGCGCTGTCAGCCCGGAACTGCGATTTGAGGCTCAAACTCATGAACCCATGAGACCATGACCTGCGTCAAAATCAACAGTCAGACGTTTAACCGATTGAGCCACCCAGGCACCCCTGTTTTGTTTGGATTCCACGTATAAGTGATACCATGCAGCATTTGTCTTTCTCTCTGGCTTATTTCATTTAGCATAATGCCCTCAAGGTCCATCCTTGTCACACCTGGCAGAGTTCCTCCTTCTCTCGAGGCTGAACAATAGATACACCGCATCTTTATCCATTCATCCCTTGATGGACACTTAGGTTGTTTCCATGTCTTGGCTATTGTGAATAATGAAAACTCTTTAAAATATAACTCACAATTTCCTAGGAAAGCAATTCCATTATTACAGAATAGAGGCGCCTGGGTGGCTCAGTTGGTTGAGCCTCTGACTCTTGATTTCAGCTCAGGTCATAATCTCACAGTTGTGAGATTGAGCCCCTGCATAGGGCTCTGCACTGAGCATGGAGCCTGCTTTGGATTCTGTCTCTCTGCCTTTTCCCTGCTTACTCTCTCTCTAAATAAGTAAACATTAAAAAAAAAAAAAGGAAATAAAGAAAGAAAATAGGCTTTATAGGCTAGTGTAGGGAAAGAACTAAAACTTGAAGGGAGATCGACACAGAACTGTGTTCCTAGTCTGCATTCTATGTAATTCTACTTCTGCTAGTATTCCTGGTCCCCTGAACCAAAGAAGTTTAGAAAGTGCTACATTCAATATACTTTGCCCTTTTGTTGTTTTAAATGTATATTGGTGTATTTAAGACTCAACAGATGTCCTTCAGTAGAGAAATCTGTATGGTTTTGTTTTAAGCCAGCTCTCTCTGTGCATTTATCTGGTTACAGGAATAGTTTGAGAAATACCAGGATCGTATTTTAGCAATTCTTCATTCTCTTTTACCTCTCATGAATAAATAGCACAAATTCAAGTCCCAACAGTCTCCTGACCTACCTTACACAGTTTTTTAAATTTTTTTTTAATATTTATTTTTGAGGGAGAGAGAGAGAGAGACAGACAGAGCATGATCAGGAGAGGGGCAGAGAGAGAGGGAGACACAGAATCCAAAGCAGGCTCCAGGCCTCAGGTGTCAGCACAGAGCCCTACGTAGGGTTCAAACCCATGAACTGAGAGATCATGATCTGAGCTGAAGTTGGGTGGCCAACCGACTGAGCCACCCAGGCGCACTTAAAACCTTACACAACTTTTGTTGAACACATCTTCTGTGCTAGTCATTGTGAGAGGTAGAAAATAAGTGGTCACTGTGGCCCTGACTGAATACTGGCGGACTCAGCCTTTGACCACAAAACAGCACAAAGCCGTGTAGAAAAGTGCCTTGGGCAGCAGCAGAAGCATCCAAACACCTCTGAAGTCCAGAGTTTTGGTTGCCTGGAAATGTTGATAAAAAGCCAACAAAGTATGGAAGTATGCACATGGGCAGAGAAAGAAGGCAAGGAGGAGAGATACATATAGTGGCCATGGAGTAGAATTAATAGTAATATTGGAATGGAGACAAGGAGGACAACTGGCAAAGAAGAGGGCAGCTTCTGGTTGGGCGGGAGCAGACAGCAACTGCACATGTGTCGTCACGTCTCCAGCCAGCTCGCAGACCATAGGAATCACAGGCATCAGCATGCCACGCATAAGGCTGTCCGTTGAGATAGTTCAGTGTTTTCGTAGCGCGCCATGGCCTCCTAATGCAGGGATCACAGACTCATATGGCTTTGGGGACCGTGCCAGAAAGCTACTGGAGCAGACCATGTGGAGGAAAAATCGGAGTGGTGGGGACCATTGTAGAGTGTGTGTTTTCATACAGAAAACATGGGTTCTGCTTTGCCACACACTGTGATTCTTCCAGGGGAGCCAGAAACAATGGTGTTTCTGAAATTATCTGATTTTTAAGCTTTGGCTCCAGTTTTTTTATTTTGTTTGATAAACATGGGGGATGCTGGGTGAGAATGTGTGAACTCTCTTACATTTACCAACAGGATTAGATTGGTATAAGAAATTTGGTGGTGTCTAGTAAAGTTGTAGATGTACAAAGATGACCCATCAATTGCATCTGTCCTTAATGCTCTAGAGACCCTCACACACCATGCTCCCAGAGACTTGTAGGATGAGTATCTTGGCATTGTTTCAAACAGTCCCCCAGGTAAGCAAGCCGCAAATAGAAAAGTGCATATGACATGATCTCTATGAATTTTATCAACAACATTAGAACAACATCCATGTACTGTTCATGCTCATACGGATCTATAGTAAAGGTATAACACACAGTTACCAAGGAGACGCATCACCTGCAGGATAGATGTTACCTACAGGAAATGGGGGTGGGGAAGCCAGGTGTACTGGGAAGGCATTGAAGATTTTAAGCAAAGAAGAGATACGACATGTCTTTTTTAAAGAGGTCACTGTGACCACAGTGGACAATGTATTGTAGGGGAACAAGAGGGGAAACATGGAAAGCAAGTAGGAGGTATTAAAGTGAGAGAGAGGTAGCTTGAATTCCAAACAGTGTAAGTGTACCTCTAAGCCTGGGTTTCTCATCCTCGGCACTGTGGGCATTTGGGGCTGGACGATTCTTTGATGTAAGCACTGTCCTGTACACTGTAGTCAGCATAGCAGCATCCCTGGCCTCCACCCAAGCACCCCTCACCCCCTGAGTTGTGACAACCAAAAACGTTACCAAAAGTCTCAGTTGAGAACCATTAGTCTAGGCAGTGTATTATTGTGAGGTTCCGAGTATAAATTTCCAATCCATGTATAACAGGAGGAGGCCAGACCGAGCCTGAGTTAGTTGGGAGATTGTGTGCAGGGGGTGACATTTTAGATGGTCACCGCAAGCAGGGGGAACACATGCACACGTCCCAGACATGCTAATCTGGACTGTTTCAGGACGTAAAACCGATCTTGTCCTGAATCTTCTATTCCACTCTCGCTTATTCCCTGCTCTGGCTTCTCCTTGACTTCTGAGATTCTTGCAAGAGGGCTATTCATCCGCTCTTCACTTCCGTCATTTTAGTTCGAGCAACAGCTCTCTTGCTCACACCAGGGTCCCTGGGGACTTCCTCATTCCAAATCTGGTGGAATCTTTCCAGTCATTATGTTTCCATTGACTTCCCTCCCCAAGTTGTTTCCTACTCTTAAAATTTTATTTCCTCTTAGATAATGAAAAATGTAAGTCACACTTCATGTATAGAAATGTTAAGCTCTCCATGACTATAATCCGGAAATTCGTGCCTCTCCTGTATCATAGAATATTGCACAACCACTAAAACTCTCTTTTCCTGTGGGGCCCCTGGGTGGCTCAGTCAGTTAAGCGTATGACTCTTGGTTTCAACTCAGGTCATGATCTCATGGTTGGTGAGTTTGAGCTCCACATCAGGCTCCATGCTCCAAGTGTGGAGCCTGCTTGGGATTCTCTCTCTCCCTCTGTCTCTGCCCATCCTGCACCCACACTCTCTCTCAAAATACACAAAAATAAACTTAAAAAAAGAAAAACCTCTTTTCCAGAAATGGATCATGTGTATAAGGAAACGTTACAGTGTGGATTAAGAAAACCAGGTTGCAGGGGTGCCTGGGTGGCTCAGTCGGTTAAGGGTCTGACCAGCTCAGGTCATGATCTCGTGATTGTGACTTCAAGCCCCGTGTTGGGCTCTGTGCTGACAGCTTGGAGCCTGGAGCCTGCTTCGGATTCTGTGTCTCCTTCTCTCTCTACTCCACCCCCACTTGTGCTCTGTCTCTCAAAAATAAATAAATGTAAAAAAAAAAAAAAAACCAGGTTGAAGATTTTTGCACCCACAGTAACACGATCAGTTTATTCTCTATAGTTCAGAGTCTGTTTGTGGTTTGCCTCCCACCTTTTTTTCCCCTTTGTTCATTTGTTTTGCCTCTTAAATTCCACATGCGAGTGAAATCATATGCTGTTTGTCTCCAACTGACTTATTTCCTTTAGCATTATACTCTCTACCTCCATTCGTGTCATTGCAAATGGCAAGATTTCATTCTTTTTTTTAAATTTTTTTTTTTCTTTCAACGTTTTTTATTTATTTTTGGGACAGAGAGAGACATAGCATGAACGGGGGAGGGGCAGAGAGAGAGGGAGACACAGAATCGGAAACAGGCTCCAGGCTCTGAGCCATCAGCCCAGAGCCTGACGCGGGGCACGAACTCACGGACCGCGAGATCGTGACCTGGCTGAAGTCGGACGCTTAACCGACTGCGCCACCCAGGCGCCCCAAGATTTCATTCTTTTTTACGGCTGAGTAATATTCCACTGTATACATACACACCACATCTTTTTTTTTTTTTTTTTTTTTTTTTTTTTCCAGAGAAAGGGAGAGCACATGCACGCAAGCAGGGGAGGGGGAGAGGGAGAGAGAGAATCTCAAGAAGGCTCCATGCTAGTGTGGAGCCCAACCTGGGGGTCATGACCGGAGCTGAAATCCAGTCAGACACTTAACCGACTGAGTCACCCAGGTGCCCCATCCGCACCTTTTTTATCCATTCAACTGACAGTGGACACTCGGGCTGTTTCTGTAATTTGGCTATCGTAGATAATGCTACTGTAAACATCGGGGTGCACGTATCCCTTTGAATTAGTGTTTTTATATTCGTTGTGTAAATACCTAGTAGTGCCATTACTGGATCGTAGGGTAGTTCTATTCTGAACTTTGTGAGGAGCCTCCATACTGTTTTCCACAGTGGCTGCACCAGTTTGCACTCTCACCAACAGTGCAAGAGGGTTCCCGTTTCTCCGCATCCTCGCCAACAGCTGTTGTTGCTTGTGTTGTTGATTTTAGCCATTCTGACAGGTGTGAGGGGATACATCATTGTAGTTTTGATTCGTATTTCCCGGACGGATCAGTGAATATTTACTAAATTAAAACAAACTTATAATAAAATACAGGACAATAATACATAGTACGAGAGGCGCCACAGTGAGATAGACGTTTGAAGATTTCTTTTTTAAATAGTGAGGGAGTATGCCATAGGAGAAGGGTGGAGTCGGGGGTGGGGCCAAAGTCTTTGGAGCCAAATGGCCCCTGGTTTCAATTATGGGTCTGGCAGGAAGTGCACTGAAATGTTAGCAGGCATTTCCTGACAGGCAGTGTGTTAGTTTTCTGATCAGTCAGCGAGGAGGGAGGTGTACTGAAACACTGGCTTCTCCACTTTCCCTCCATTCTCTTCCCTCTGTGCGCAGTTTTCACGGATGCTCTCATCTGTACCCTTTGCACCAAGGACTCCCAAAGCTGCCTCTCCAACCCTTCCAGTCCTGTTTCAGATTGACTTAAGACTCTCGTACCTAATGATGTTTGGATATGTCCACTTAGATGTCCCAGGACCATCTCTCAAAAATCAGCCTGTGCCTACACTGAGGCTGAACCATTCCTCTTTTCCTACAAGCATTTCTTTTTGCCTTCCCTATCCTGGTCATTGGCATTTGTCCTGTCACCCAAGTCAGAGGCATCCTACCCTTGTTTGCTCCTCCCTCCACATCCAGCCCACCCCAAGAGTTTTAGCTGCCTCTGAGCCCATCCCACAGCTCTCTCCCTCCCCTCGTTTTTGCTTGCTACCCACTAGAGCAGGTGGCCCTCTAAATAGGATTCCTAGACAAATCTTACTGGTCTTTCTGCTTCTAGCCCTGTTCTGTCCAACGAGCACTTCACATGCGGCCAGTTTTAATTGAGATGTGTTGTGTCAAATACACTTCATTAATATTCTTATATTGACTACATGCTGAAATGATAATACTTTAGGTGTATTGGATTAAATGAAACATATTTTTGAAATCTTCTTGGCCCGTTTTATTTTAGTTTTTTTTTAATGTGGCTAGTCGAAAATTTTAAATATCATACCTGGCTTGCATTCTCTCTAGTGGACCATGCTGCGTCTAACTGCCTCCACCACTTTGACTTGTTCTTTTCACCTGCTGCCACAATATCTTGCTGAAAAGCAAACTCCCTGAGCTAAAAAAAAAAAAAACAAAAAAAAAAACAAACCATTTGAAGTCCTTTAGGATACAGTGTAAGGTTAGTTTAGCACACACTGCCTTCCCTGAAGTCATTCAGTTTCAGAAACTTTTGAAACACTGTTGTCCAAACGGTATCCAGCTAGGTTGAGCTGGTAGCTTGGCCGCTTTCAGCACCTAATCTAATGACTGTCATCTGTGCGGCACCCGTACCTTCAGATAGTCAATAGCTGGGAGACAGTCGCTACACTGTGAATAGATTTAAGTATCAATTCTGCATTAGTGCTCAACAAAATTTTTTTTAATTTTCTTAATGTTTGTTTGCTTTTGAGAGATCTAGAGACAGAGCACGAGTAGGGGAGGGGCAGAGAGAGGGAGACACAGAGTCCGAAGCAGGCTCCAGGCTCTGAGCTGCCATCAGAGTCCCACATGGGGCTTGAAGTCACAAACCACAAGATCATGGCTTGAGCCGAAGTTGGACACTTAACCGACTGAGCCACCCATGCCCCCCCCCCGAACATGAAATTTTAATACAAACCCTTAAAGGACAACTACCTTCTTAAGTAACTACTGTTGAAAATTCTCTGCTGAGCTCTGTACCTTGCCCTGTTGGACCATATGTTTGAGTGAGTGCTCTGAAGAACGGGAAGTGGCTGTGAAGACCTGCCTCCACTGCAGGAGATGATGGTGGGCGAATCAAGTGGGAAGAGAAACCCTAGCGTGTTGATCATGCCAGACAGATTAAATGAAAAGCTACAAAATCAGAGATTTTGATGCTTATGAGATGATGTATCTTTGGGGGGAGAAAACCATAGACAGGAGGATGTTGGGACAAAATGGCCGAACAAAAAATGGGTCCTGAAACAATAAATAAATTTAAAATTAAAACAGCTATATCCAGGGGCGCCCGGGTGGCTCAGTCAGTTACGTCCAACTTTGACTCGGGTCATGATGTTTCTTGGCTTGTGGGTTCAAGCCCCACGTCGGGCTCTGTGATGACAGCTCAGAGCCTGGAGACTGCTTCAGATTCTTTGTCTCCTTCTTTCTCTGCCTCTCCCCTGCACATACTCTGTCTCTCTCTTTTAAATTTTTTTTTTCAACATTTTTTATTTATTTTTGGGACAGAGAGAGACAGAGCATGAACGGGGGAAGGGGCAGAGAGAGAGGGAGACACAGAACCGGAAACAGGCTCCAGGCTCCGAGCCATCGGCCCAGAGCCTGACGCGGGGCTCGAACTCACGGACCGCGAGATCGTGACCTGGCTGAAGTCGGACGCTTAACCGACTGCGCCACCCAGGCGCCCTGTCTCTCTCTTTTAAAAATAAACAAACATTGGGGCGCCTGGGTGGCGCAGTCGGTTAAGCGTCCGACTTCAGCCAGGTCACGATCTCGCGGTCCGTGAGTTCGAGCCCCGCGTCAGGCTCTGGGCCGATGGCTCGGAGCCTGGAGCCTGTTTCCGATTCTGTGTCTCCCTCTCTCTCTGCCCCTTCCCCCGTTCATGCTCTGTCTCTCTCTGTCCCAAAAATAAATAAACGTTGAAAAAAAAAATTAAAAAAAATAAATAAATAAAATAAAAATAAAAATAAACAAACATTAAAAACATTAAAAGAAAAGAGCTGCATCTGAACAGTATTTTGGCTATCTGGAATACGTCTTGTTTGTCCATCAGGTGTGTCTAGGGTGGCTGAGGAACTAAGAGAACCATAGCTGAGGACATTTACCAGTGGGGAGGTTGCTAGGTTGTGTTGTCATCGGTGTGATTTGATACATATAAAATGCTGTGACAGCCACCTAGACAGAACTAAAATTGTTTTCAGATAATGAAATACTGCGTTTATTTTGGCTGTGATGTTGAACCACTGTTAAAGGTTTGATTTTTCTGTCACTGTTGCTTTCACTTCCTTGGGTGACTGTAGCGTGTGTTTAGAGAAGGACAGCTTCTCCTTCCTCATGGTGTAGCAGCACTGCGTTTTTAGGGGGGACGCACTTGCCAGAAGTTTGCCACTCATTATCTCTTCCATAAGCTTGTGACCAGGGCTTCCATCAAGATGCCTCCTGCACAGCCCTTTTCCTCCAAGAGCACAACTGTAACCTCAGGAATATTAATCTGCAGTTTGCTCGGTCCCATTTCCACACTCCTCTCCCATCTTGTTTTGGAGGTGTGCCCAGAACCCTCCTGCTCCCGCCGCCCTCCTGACCTCTAAAATAAGGATAGACCCTCCATTTGCATTTTTCAGAGTTCTTTGTGATTTCATTTGTGGTGTGATTGTATTCTTCCTTCCGAGGTTATTTGTGTTGTCAGGCTTCACTGTTTTATGTTGAAGGAACGTGAGGCACCACCAGGTAAGTGCTGGGTTATATTTGTAGCAGGGATACTTCCCTGCTGTTCCTCACATCACATATACACAGGGGCGCCTGGGTGGCTCAGTCAGTTAAGTGTCCGACTCTTGATTTCAGCTCAGATCGTGATCTCAGTGTCATGAGATCAAGCCCCACATTGGGCTCTGCACTGAGTATGGGGCCTGCTTAGGATTGTCTCACTCTCTCTGCCCCTCTCCTGCTCACTTTCTCCCTCTCAAATAAATAAATAAATAAATAATTTTTTTAATGTTTAAAAATCACATATACAGTGGGGCGCCTGGGTGGCGCAGTCGGTTAAGCGTCCGACTTCAGCCAGGTCACGATCTCGCGGTCTGTGAGTTCGAGCCCCGCGTCAGGCTCTGGGCTGATGGCTCGGAGCCTGGAGCCTGCTTCCGATTCTGTGTCTCCCTCTCTCTCTGCCCCTCCCCCGTTCATGCTCTGTCTCTCTCTGTCCCAAAAATAAATAAAAAACGTTGGAAAAAAAAAAAATATCACATATACAGAAAAGCGCCTTTAAGGCCAACCCTTCAAGCACACCAGACTCACTTCGTCTTAGGGTCCCTGGGAGTGGTGAGAGGGGACCTTTCCTCTACTTCTTCTCCTCTCCAAATAGGCAAGACTCTTCATTCCTCACTAGGGCTCTTCCTGGCCCTCCCTAGAACCAAAAACAAGTTTTACTTGAGCACAACCGACCATCCAGCAGAGGTTCTGTGCCTCAGTTTCCCAGTAAGTCCTAAGCTGGAAGCTTAAAAAAAAATCCACTTGCCCACGTCATGCCCCAGACCCTTAGATCCGACCCTCTGGCTGGGACCCAGGCATCAGTATACTTCCATGCCGGTGTGTGGCCATGGTTGAAAACTACTGCTCGAAAGGTCTTTGTCACCTTCACGCCTCTCAAAGCTTGTTCTGACTTAAAGTTTGGGAGGATATGGCCATCAGGTTCCATGGTGAAGAGCATCATATTGTTTGTCATGACCACCCGCTGACAGCTGTCATTTACTGATCAGTTATATGTCAGGCACGCTGTTGTGTCTCTGTGTATGTTGTCTTTACATTTTTACTGCATCTTTATATATATTATATTTACTTTTTGTACTTTATTCTTTTTTACTATGTTTAATCTTAACAACGAAATGGGTCTTATTATTACCATTTCACAGAGAGCAAAAGGAAGTGTTACAAAGGACAGATGATGTTGTCAGTATCACACAACCAGTAAATGAGGGGAACATGATAATATGGATCACATGTTAGATCAAGAACAAAGAAAGAAAAAAACTATTAAAAAAATAGTTTGTGCACTAATTACAGTTACACCAACAGTTTACCATTTGTGCCTAATTACAATATATCACAATAATGATTTTGATTATAAATACTGTTAGATAACATTAACTTGGGCACATTTCTTTTGATTGTAGCACAGTTCAAATCTTTAATGAATAGCTAATAATCACAGCTAATAAATATTAGTTGAGTATTTACTATACACTAGGCATCAGAGTAAGTACTTGATGTATATTTAATTTAACCTTATTAAAAACAAAACTGAGAGGCACCTGGGTGGCACAGTCAGTTGAGCATCCTACTCTTGATTTCAGCTCAGGTCATGATCTCCTGGTTTGTGGGTTCGACCCTCGCATTGGGCTTTCCGCTGACAGCATGGAACCTGCTCAGGATTCTCTCTCTCTCTCTCTCTCTCTCTCTCTCTCTCTCTCTCTCTCTCTCTGTCTCTCTGTCTCTCTGTCTCTCTCTCTCTCTGCCCCCCCCCCAAAAAAAGAAATAAACTTAAAAAAAATAAAAACAAAACTGAGATCTGTACTATGATTTTCCCAGTTTTGAGATATTTGACATAGGTAACATCGTGTAAGTTTAAAGTATATAATGTAATGATTTTATATATATGTGTGTCAAAATGCTCATCATAATAAGTTTAGTTAACATTAATCAGCACACAGTTACAATTTTGTTTTCTTGTGATGAGAGCTTTTAAATTTTTTTTAAACATTTATTTATTATTGAGAGACAGTGAGAGAGAGAGCATGATCATGGGAGGGGCAGAGACAGGAGGAGGAGACATAGATTCCGAAGCAGGCTCCAGGCTCTGAGCCGTCAGCACAGAGCCTGACATGGGGCTAGAACCCACAAACCGCGAGACCATGGCCTGAGCCGAAATGGGATGCTTAACCAACTGAGCCACCCAGGCGCCCCGTGATGAGAGCTCTTAAGGTCTACTCTCTTGGCTATTTTCACATACACAACACACAGTATTATTACTAGAGTAGAGGGAACTGGGGTTAGGAGAAGTTAAGGAGCTTACCTGGTAAATGGCACATGGAGATCTTGAGCCCAGGTCTGTGGGGCTCGAGCCGTATTGTTTAATGTGCTGTAAGTGAACACAGTGCTTCAGTATGCTCAGCCTTCGCATTTATTACTAACGTGCACTGGTTATCTATTCAAACCTTGTAATGTGGCTTGGGAGATAGGTATAATTATTTTAAAACTCTATGCTATTAATAGTTTTCATTTTGAATATATATAATGATAACCTTAAGAAATCTCACTGCTATATAAGAACAACTCCTATTTATTTATTTTCTCATTTCAATCACATGAAACCAACCTGTCTAACTAGATTAAAAAACAATAATTTCCAGAATCATCTTAGTTCTTGAATTGTGTGTTTCATTAGGGAATGGTAGAATGTGTATATATTTAAAATAATCATTTTGTGTTAAAAATTGACCCCACACATGCACATTGAAAGGCTTGATTAATAATAAATATTTTTAGGAAATGTTTGAGGTAGGAGGCATTCAGTTCAGAAGATTATCTATTAAGTAACAAAACCTGAACCTAGAGGGCCGTCAAATACCAGCATATTAATAGAACAAAGAAGGAACTGGCATGTGTGATTCCAATTTACGGTGATGGAAGAAAAAGCCACCTTGTCCCAGCCCTACTTCAGTCATACAGGATTGTAGGGGACCTTCTAGAAAGACTCCTGGCTCATCTTTGTCCAACTCCTCTTCCAGGGGCTACAGCCAGTGGAGAACCCAGATGCTTAGGGTTTGGAAAACCTGGATTCCTCTTGCATCTCTGTTAACTCTCTAATACATTGCTATGCTGTGAGTTTTCCAACATTCCTCAAATAAATGTGGCAGAATCAGGAATAACTTAGTAACACTTAAGTGATGCCTGTCTTTCATAGTGTTAGTTTGTAGACTAAGTAACATAGGGTATGTGCATAGTTTAAAGCCAGCAAATGCCACTTACTTGATATCTAGTGATAAGTCTACAATAATGCAGAATTCTTCTTGGTAATCATCTATGCAATCTGTACAACCTTTCAAACATCAGTTGAAAAGAAAGCTGGTTTATTGTGTCAGCAAAGTCCCATATGGAACCATTTAGAAATTTAGAACTAAGTTGTATCTAATTTATCTTCCAAAGTAGTAACTCACTTCCAGGTTGATTTTTTTTTTTTTCTTTTTTTTTTGGCAGCTTAAAACTCATTTTCAAGTCACTAAAACTCTCATGAAATAAAAGGTTTGCTCTTTGAAGGCATTTGTGCTCCCGTTACTCTTGGGGACATGTCCCCTGTGCCAATTGAATCAAGTTCCTTCTGCTTTATGATCCATTGGAGGGGTTGTAAACGTAAGCCCCTTCAAGGATCAAATGTCAGGGTGTCATGTCACGGGAGGTGTTGGTTTCGGGGAACAGGGGGGTGCATGCCTTACCCACAAGCATTCAGATTTCTTTGAAACATTGAATACCATTAGCGAGACAGAACACATCTTCTAGCTAAATTGCACTGAAGGCCCACCAATTCACAGACCTTCAGCTCCTAAGCATCTTATGGTAATTAATCCTACCCTCCAAAATGGAAATATATTCCACTTCATACTTGTTAATAAATTGACTACATGTGAAGATTTGAATATATCAGGAAGTTCACAGAGTCTGTGATAGTAAATAGGACTCAAATTTAAAATTGTTTTAGTAACAAACAACCGAAGAACTATTTTCTGCCTAGATTTTGATGTTCTTATATTTATCCTAGAATTCATGGATTTGATAAAATGTCACCCTGGCATTTGTATGTCTTAGTTTTACTGCCTTGCACATAAGAAGTGTTGAAATTAGGTGGGTCACAGCAAATACTTAGGATTTTGTACTACATGGTATTATGAAATCTGTAGCTTTAATTTATGGACACTATTAACACTGTGCATTTTGAAAAGTACTTTATGCCGGTCATGTTCCCCTTGAGTAATTCCAAGTAGTTCCTTAGAGATTCCAAGGGGGAAAGGGCTATGGTTCAAGTCTCATAGTAGCCTAGGCAGTTAATACATCAATAAAAGAGCATAACATTGTGGCCACCGTAAACCACACCTCTGCCCCGTGCCAGACACAGTACAGGCCCTTGGCATGCATTAGATCTCAATTTACTCCTGACACTGCTTCTGTGAGGTATTCTTGCTGTTTCACCCACTGCAGATATGGAGCCTCGGAGATTCTCATGTGAATGGTATCAGACCTTTCCACTTCTAAATCCTATGCTGGAAACATCTGTTACCACCCCCAACCCCAGAATTGTCAGTTGGGTTGTCAGTAAAGTGATTAGAGCAATCGAATGGACCTGGCTTACCTTGTAATGTGTTCCCCCATATCACGTTGCTCAAGGAGGGAAGGGTTCAAGTCCTTCAAATTCCCTATAGAGAGGGTATGTGCCCCCATGGACCAATCTGCCTGGATATCAGACACTTGGATGTCAGTGTATGCTGTGTACAGAAGCAAGTTGTACTCGAATCGTAAACCACAAAAGTGCATAAACCTTTTAAGCCTGCCCATTATGGGAAAACATTAACATATGTTGATATGGAGGCAAGCTTGGTAAATGAAGGATCGGTATGTTTTCTTTCAAAAATTAAACTTCAGGTTTTTCTTCACAGTCTCCACTCCGGCTCTACCCGTGCTTCCCCAGCTCAAATGTGGCTCCTTCTGTGGAATCTTCCTCTGGCTCTCTGGGTAGAGGTGGGCACGCACTCCTGCATGTAGCCCTTGGGAGAGTTGGTCACATCTGCTTCTGCCCATGCACTTCTCTGCCACTAAACTGCAAGTTCCTTGGAGTTAGGGCTGCCGACTCAGGTTGACACCCTCACGTTGCTAAGCACTGAGCCCACCTGTGTCTGACGGCAGATGCTGTCTCGTGTCTGACAAGTGAACGAATGAATAAAACCCATACAGGTGCCTGACCTCAGCACCATTGGTCCTTCCTAGCATCTAGTTCTTGACAGGTCAGGAGGTCAAGTTCTGTTGGTGACCTTGCAAAAGTTCATCTGCGTTATGGAAATTAGTACCCTTACTTTCACAGTTTGCAGGGGAAAGAAAAGGTGAACCACCAACCAGACCCGTTCGTTAATAGCAAGAAAACTGGTTCCAGGTAAGTGTGCCTTTCCCCTGTATGTTTTGGCAACTTTTTTCATAGTTTCCAAAGTCGAATCTGGAATCCTCTCCTTAAGAGTCCCTGGTTCTTAGGAAACAAAAGTATCAAAGAAAAGTTCTCTTTCCTCAATAGTCTCACCTCCAGTTGACCGTTCAGAGAACAAAAACTGGTACTATCTCACAGAGCTTGAAAGATGGCAAAAACCCTATATTTAGTAATGTCTAACCGAAGTTTGTCTTAATAGTTTAGGTAATGTCCTAGAATTTATTATTGGATTTATTCCACATCGTTCTCATTTGAAAAACTAGTAACTCAGCTTAAAAACTGCAGGACTAGGGCGCCCCAGTGGCTCAGTTGGTTGAACGTCCAGCTCTTGACTTCGGCTCAGGTCATGATCGCGATTCATGAGTTCAAGCCCTTGCATCAGGCTCCACGCTGACAAGCATGCAGTTTGCTTGGGATTCTGCCTCCCTCCTCTCTCTCTCTCTGCCCCTCTCACGCACATGCGCTTGTGCTCTCGCTCTCTCTCTCTCTCTCACTCTCAGAATAAGTAAACTTAAGAAAACAACAGGCAGGACTGCATCTTTTTTTTTTTTTGAAAACATTCTGGTGCAACCTATTGGACTTTGAACCTTGCTTGAATGCTAACCTTGCTTAGTAAAAGCAGTTTGTTTTCACTGCCTGTTCATGGAAAATCTTTTCACATTCCTCAGCAGACAACTACTCTAAATGTACCTGAGTCATATCTTTATTTTCTAGAGAGGAAAATAGGAAACATACCAGTGCTGCCCCCCACCCCATCACCTAACAGCAGTTTTATCAGGCAGCTCCCAGTGGACCTGCTAACACTCCTCTCTGGCCTGTTGTACTTTTTTTTACCCTTCAGATGTATTAAGTCCTTTCTCTCTCTTTTTTTTTTTTTTACATTTATGAAGAATGCTTAATGTTATAAAAGCTACTTGGATGGTTTTGACATCAGAGTTACAAAACGCGTTTTAAAGGGACAGCAATAATCGAAGTGAATGTTTGTAATAGTGAGATAACGGGGCAGAGCCATCATTCCTTCACTCCTGCCCCATTTCTCCTAAGCACATACGTTTAGGGTGCTCCTCAGCGGTAGTGTATATAAAGGATGGTCTCCAGAATGAGATTGGCAGCTTTAATTTGTTTGATGTGTGCAATCATAGTCCGTGTTAAATTCAAAATGCTTGTCCAATCAAGGATTCAATATAGAAAAGAGGCAGTAACAAGCATGCTGCATGCTGTAATAAAGAAATCTGTTGATTGAAAACAGTTTGTATATTTTGGAAATGATAGGGAATGTAATTGGTAAGAAAGAAAAGGATAGAGCTTCATAAATAATGGGAAATAGAGCATATTTTTTTACTGATAACACTAACTCAATTTAATAACATTTTGGTGTGGAATCTTTGTGCACCAGAAAATAAGAAAGATGGGTCCGTCCTTGTTATGCTACATGTCATGATTAATGGGATGACCTTTTTTTTTAATTTTTGTTTTCACAGAGAGCAGCTTTCACGGGTTGAATCTTAGGCAACAGTGTGGGTGATGGGCTCTGTTCTTTGAGAACTTTCAGAGAACATCTTCCCTTTGTGTCCTCATCTGAAAAGACTAGCTGTATATTTCACTCTTTTTTAGTTACAAAGTGCTACATGAATGTATTTTTGTAGTAAAAGAGTTCAGCAACAGAGAAGTGTTCAGGGCAAAAGCATAATGGTCCTCCAGCCCCTGCTTCACTCCTCCCTGAGGCTACCCTGGTTTAGTGGGCTTCCTTCCAGCAGTTTTAGACATGTATATCTGGATAGAGATTCACATGCAAATCACCTGAGGGGCTATAGTATTAAGAAACTAGATTTTGAGGGGCGCCTGGGTGGCTCGATCGGTTAAGCGTCCGACTTCAGCTCGGGTCACGATCTCGTGGTCCGTGAGTTTGAGCCCCACATCGGGCTCTGTGCTGACAGCTCAGAGCCTGGAGCCTGCTTCGGATTCTGTGTCTCCTTCTCTCTCTTCCCCGCCTCCACTTGTGCTCTGTTCATTCTCTCTCTCTCCCTCTCTCTCTGTCTCAAAAATGAGTTTAAAAACATTTTAAAAATTAAAAAAAAAAAGAAACTGGATCATGTCATTCTAAAGCCCACTTTCTCTACAGATATAAAAGTATACATAGATACAAAGTCACACCCTGGAGGGCTGATAATAGCAGCTTTGCGCCAGAAACATGTGGACACCAGCAGTTGTGTCTCGGGTGTGTTAGCAAAGACCCACTTCAGCAAGCTCCACCCGAAGGCACAAGGCTCCCTCTGGGGCTCTTCCACTCAGTTGGCCAGTTTCCTGCATTTCTGTCTAAAGAATAAATTCTTCAACAACCGCAACTTTCCCTCAGGTAAATACCCTTGATAGTACCTTTACCTGTCGCCTCTGACATTTACCTTTTCTCCTTTTTTTTTAGTTCCTTTCCCCATTAGTTTAAAATCCTGCATTTAGGGGCATCTCACTGGCTCTTGATCTCCGGGTCATGAGTTCGAGCCCCATGTCAGGTATAGTTTACTTAAAAAAAAATAAAGTTCTACATTTAGACTTGCACTACTAATCTCATTTTATACAAAAATCGAGCTATTCAGAAAGTTCTGACTATAAATTTTCACTATGCCAAATTGGTGGGTGTTCAAAAGGATAGAATACTACCTGACTCATAGAGGAGACTTAGAATATAAGTTATTGATACATGCTATTGCATCACCATTTTAAAAATTGGTAAACAATCTTTCATTACCTTTCCATTAACCATCATGTTGAGGTAGCCAGAATACCCAATTCCTTGCATCCATTCTAAATAAACTGGACTTTACTACATAAAGAATGAAATTACTAACCAACATTAAAGTGCCACATTTAGCATATATTATCAAATTAAGCATTTGCTATAAGCAGAATCCATTTTCTTGGTAAGCTCTGTTTGTGGGGGATTTTATTTCTCCCTTGCCAAACATCTAGCAATGTATCCATTTTCTGAATATATTTCTTAAGTTTTTATTTATTTAATCTCTACCCCCATTGTAGGGCTCAAACTCATGACCCCAAAATCAAGAGTCACATGCCTCTCTGACTGAGCCAGCCGGGCACCCCTGTAGCACTTTGATTCCAAGTTCACCAAACTTACCCCTCTGTCCCAGTTCATCAAACATGTAGTAAACATGTTCTCTCTGCCAGGCCTTCCTTGTTCTAAGAAACAAACACATAGTGTCCTCATTCTCTGAGAATCCATAATCTAATGATGGAGAGGGAGCCTGTGTCCAAGAGGGGTTCTTAATTCTGCCGGAGTGGCAGAATGATTTCTGTTCTGCTTGTTGTGAAACCTTTCCGTGATGAAGAAAGCAAGGCTAGAACATTCTCCAGTCAGGAATGAGAAAACAAGCAGCCACCTGCACCCCAAGCAAGATTCTAATGACACAGTTCACCCCTGCAGGAAGAAGGTGAACCAAAATGCCCTTCTAGTCTACACCGGAAACAGGACTTTCTGAACTTGTTTTGATTTCAGACTCCAGCATTAGGTTTTTTGTTTTGTTTTGTTTTTTTACCGAATTCTCGTATATTTAATCGTCCGTATATAGGTAATTTGAAAGCGCACCAATGTATTCTTCCTGTATAACATGTCCTGTGGAACATATACAAAAGGTCAATTCTTAAGTGGATAAGGGTGAGAAACATTATTTTTAAAGTATTTATATGTTACCTTTAATCCAGGCTTTTTCCCAAGAATCTTGTAAAAAACCATTTGAAGGGGCTCCTGGGTGGCTCATTCGGTGAACCGTCCAATTCTTGATTTTGGCTCAGGTCATGATCTCCTGGTTTGTGAGTTCGAGCCCCATGTCGGGCTCTGTACTGACAGAGTGGAGCCTGCTTGGGATTGTCTCTCCTTCTGTCTCTCTGCCCCTCCCTGCCCACGTGCTCGCTCGCTCTCTGTCTCTCTCTCTCTCTGTCTCTCTCTGTCTCTCTCTCTCTCTCTCTCTCACTCTCACTCAAAATAAATAAACATTTGAGAGGTTTAGTTCAAACTAGTTTAACTTAGCTAACGCCACTTCGGTCCCATTGTGGTGAGAGTTGACCAGCCCAGGAGGGTTCCCTGTCAAAGCCTTGCCCACAGGACAGGATTGAGAAGATGGAAAAAAGAGGGTACCTTGAAATCCAAGTTGCTTATGTAGCATCTGAAACTCAGGCCAAGCAAGTGCATCCAGTGTCCGCCCAATAATAAATATTAGTAAGTCTTAGAGTCTTTATTTTAGATTTTTGAAAATAAAAATACATAGAAGTGTTAGTCATTCTTCCCATAGCTGATAGAAGACACACATTTGGGGGTGCCATCAGCACACAGAGCCATGTGTGCATAAATTAGTCCCAAAAGATTTCAGATCATCGGTAGCCATCTTGTGAGCTCAAAACATCCTCTCCGATCATAAGAGCTCAGTGTTGAGCCCTGTGCACTGTGTGATGCCCCACCGCTGGGAGGGTCTCCGTGTGCCCTGAACTCTGTGAAGCAGCAGATAACGTGTGATGTGCCTGATGCTGTCTCAGTGCTCAGACTGTCAGGCGTGTGGGCCTTGGGGAATTGAAACCAGGGCATCCGTTCTCTTACCTGCTGCTCATCAAAACTGCAAAAGGGTTGTGGCTTGTTATTGTGAACACATGTGCTCAGCCTCTACCCGAGTGTATTCAGGTTGGGTCCAGTCAGATGAGTAGTGAGTGTCGTGCAGCTATTGCCAAGCAACCAGTCATAGCCTGGGCAGGTTTTTAGAGGGCTCTTGCCTCACACTGTCCCCTGGCGCCTTTGTCCATCTCTTGAAGTGTCCCTGGCAGTGCTTGCCAGCCTCACTGCCAGTTCCCTGGAAGTCCACCCCCTCAACCGGACCTACATCCTTGCAGACGTGCATTTTAGCTGCGTGAGGGCAGACTGGCTGTGTTTACGTTTACGAAATCATGTAAATGCTATCAGTGTAAGTAAATCAATATTTTTATTGCCTTAGACTTTGAATATTATGGCTTAAAGAGTGAAAGAGAATGTAAGAATGGGTTTATCTCCTCCAGGTATTACTTCACATCTCTAATAGGTGGACCAAGGTATTATTCAGGATTTGAAAGGTAAGAAGAGGAAGGATTTCCTGAGAAAAAGAAATCTTTCATGAAAGCCACTTTTAAAGTTGGTAGAATCCAAAAGTATGCTTAAGACAAAATATTCGGAAGAACTTAGGGGGAATTATGAGCTGGTGTTGTATCTACAGCAAGACTTCTGACGGTGATGAGTTTTCTGACTTGGCAAAGTACTGTTCCAAGCCCGTCGCCTGCGGTTCCCTCCATCGCCCTGCCCAGGTGTTTTCCTTTCCTCACCTCTTTCCCCCAGCCCTCCTGCCTCTTTGTGAGCACCTGCTCTTGTTGGACCACCTCCATACCTGGAGTTTTTGTTTAGGTCTCTTAGATGTATCAGAAAGCATCCTGAGCTGAAAGAGGATCCAGAGACTCTCAGAGACGAGGGCCAGGAAGGCGACTGATCCAGAGCCTGGCCTCGTCCCCGCCTCCCATCTGCACATCAGCTCGTTCCCTTCCCTCTCCCGAGTTAGAGGGTCTTTCTCGGCTCCGGGCACACTGGACAGAGTTTGCTCACTGTGGTTCCCAAACCTGAACTGAAATAGGACCTATTCCTCATTTTCTGTCTCAATTCTGAGTCCCTGGGAAAGGCGCTCTGACCCAGCCGGCAGCTTTACCTTGTACAGAATAATTACTAGGAGCTTACCGTGGCTGCAGAAGGAGACCAACATCCCAGGGGTGGTTTTCCACAGACCTGGCTACCACAGCTTTACAGATTACTGTGCCTGTCTCACCAAGGTCTGCATAAAGCCTGTGCCCACCTTTCTCTGACAAGACGAGAGAGCTTTTTAAGTAACTTTTCCTGAGAAGGCAAGGAGTCTATTAAAGGAAGCAGGCTCACAGGGTGAGCCCTGCTTTCATCCACATCTAGCTTGCCTTTTGACAGTTAGCCAGCATAGTTGACGGGACGTGCGGTTCCTCATCCTTTTTCCTTCCATCACCCACTTCTGGCTGGGATATCAGAGAAGCGACCCTAGACAAAGAAACTTAGACTTGGCCTGAGGAAGATGTGGGTAAGGGGTAACTAGGGGGCTGGTGAAGGCTGTGATCATATTAAGAAACTTCTTCCAGATTTTATGTCTGCATCTGACCCTTCCAGGCTGACGCTGCTGGCCTCAGGCTGTGTCCACTGTACAACAGCTCCTCAGTGTTGTATCTTGCCTTTGCCATGGCATGACTGGAGGGTCCTCCGTTTTCTCAGGCTTCGAGTACAGAGCGTACAGTCACCTGTTCCCTCTCCAGCTTCTTCCATTTACCTGAGAAATAGTCATTCACCAAATAACAAACGTGTGCTTTCCCCTCTGGTTATTCTGAATTGGCTTCTCCATGATCTCCCCACGGTTGGGAGTCCTCCCTGGGAACCACCTTCTTTCTTTGGTGACATCTGCACTGTGTTGGCTACTGTCACTGACCCAAAGCAAACCCACATATTCAGTTTTCCTCCTCAGACCTGCCCACCCATTGTCCCCTCCCAACTAGATTACCGTTCCTTCTTCTTGGGGATGCCTCCAGTTGCCGGCCCATTTTTGGATCAGGGGTGTCATGTATTTGATGTCTGAACTTCCTGGCCCTGTATTCCCTTGAGTAGCTTACTGTTGATCATCATTCAGGTTTTCTTTTTTCCCCATGAAATCCCCATCCACCCAAGAGAGTATTTCACTCTTTTAAAAACTAGTCACTTAATTGAATGACAGGAGAAATTCTCACCCCAAGAAGGAATTCTGCTCTTCATTGGGCACATGTGAAGATTGAGCCTCAGACAGTGGTTCCAAACCAGGGGTAATTTTGCCCTCCCAGGGAACATTAGGCAAAATCTGGAGACATACTTGATTGTCACACCCGGGGGGGCATGTTACTGGCATCTAGTGGGCAGAGGTCAGGGATGCTGGTGAACACAGGACAGCCTCGCAACAAAGAATTACTGGCCCGCTGTGTCAGTATGTTAAGAAACCCTAACTGGGGGCTAGTGAAGCCGATGTGGGAGGGTAAGGTGGTGAGGGGGAGGGCCTGGGGGCACTGTGCTAAATACTGACGAAACTCTAGATAGTATTTTGTCAGCTCAAGGGTCACTAGGAGAAGCAAATGTGATGATGATTTTCTGGCCCTGAGGAAAGCGGCCCCAGTCTTAGGGTCACTAATTTTCTAGAAAGGCAGCTGTGTCATTTGCTATGGAACAGTGGTTTTCATGCTTCTGCTCTGGGGATTCCTTACTTTACATTCTTAAAGTACTGAGGGCCCTAAATTCATTTTAAAGTAACAATAACAAACTCATTACATATTAACACAGAAACCCATTTTATGAAAATAACTGCATTTAAAAAAAAAAGATTATGAGGAGAGCATGTTAAATGTTTGCACATCGTTTTATTTATTTTATTTTTTTAATGTTTATTTTTGAGAGAGCACGAGTGGGGGAGGGGCAGAGAGCGAGGGAGACACACAATCCCAAGTAGGCTCCAGGCTCTGAACTGTCAGCACAAAGCCCCCGCGCAGGGCTCAAATTCATGGACCAGACTTCAAGATCATGACCTGAACCGAAGTTGGACGCCCAGCTGAGTGAGCCACCGAGGCGCCCCTGCACTTCGTTTTAATGGCTGCCTTAATAGAAGGCAGCTGATTTTGCATATCTGCTTCTGCATTTAGTCTGTGTCGACATCACACGTCACGTAGCCTCTGGAAACCCTGCTGAAGACTCTGGGAGAGTTAGAGTGAAAAAGACAAATTATGTAAATTACATCTTTATAAAAGTTTCAAAAAGTTTTTATTTTGGGGGCCCCTGAAAGAGGCTCAAGTTCCCACTCAGGGCACCCTGACTCACGGTTTTAAAGAACAGCTGCTCTATAACTCAGGGGTCAGTGAACCTGAATGGGAAGAAAGTTACGCATCTTTATTTTGCCCCACCTCTAACTGGAAGTTAGCGCCCCCTTCACTTATGGACAGAGGCCTCAAACTACGGTGGTACTAGTTAGTATCTCTGATTTTGTCACCAATAGAAGTCAGAGGTATTTTCTGGTCACATTACAGTTCTTGCAGATATCTCAGATATTACTTTTCATCAGTGCTTGGAAATTGCGGTCCGTTTTCCAGAGAGTTCAGCACCTTGTAATGTATATTTGAGAAAGGTTGCCATAATTCACATGATAAACTCTGGTCTTCTCAGCAAACTCAGCTGCCCCAAGAGTTCTAGATAGCCAAGGCTTTCCTCATTACAAGTTAATAAAGCTTCCTCAGTATTCCTAGGCGGGCACAGAAACAAGCTAAAATGATTGCTTCTGAGAAGGGACACGGAGTGGATGGGAGACTTTTTGTTGATAGGTTAACTCTTTAATTTTAGCGGTTATATGTGCACATAATTTGATGTATCTAAAGTTCAATATAGCTGGTTAGAAAAAGCTGTCCCCTTTCCCGTCCTGCTCCCATCCTGCAGACCTCAAAAGCACCCACTTGTAACTCGTTCCACGACTATTTCTAGTATTCCATCCTTATCTCTGAACAGCAGGCACAGAGTGCATTATCTGCTCATTTTCTACAGTGGACACTGAGGGCCTGGCGCCCTGCTCCCACCCCCGCCACCATACGTGCACCATTTCCGCCCCCCCCCCCCCAGGAGGCAGTTAGGTCACGCCTCTGGCTGGCCGGTGGTCAATATTTATATATACCATCCCTTCCCCTGGTTATCTAAACCTGCTCTTCCTCCAGTTCAGACATACCTGGTATTCTGGGCTCAGGGCCCTCATGGCCTGGCGCACAGTTGTTATGCTGGGGGGCTCCCCTTGTCTCCCCCCCCCCGAGTCCTCGTGTCCTGGATTCTCCGGCTTTGTTTATTGTTCCTCTCTTGGGGAGAGGTAGAGTACCTCTCTTCCAAGTGGCTTCCTGGAAAAGGTTCTGTGGCAGATGAAGTGTCGGAGACCTTGCTCCTCTTAAAATGTCCTTAATCTACCCTCAGACCTAAGCACTAGTTACAGCATTCTAGACTGAAACTCCCATCTTTCATATTTTGGAAACATTGTTCTGTCTTTTTTGAAAGCTTATCTGATTCATAACCCTTTCTATTTGTGACCTTCTTCGGTGGCTTGTTCCTTTTCCCAAACTTAAAGGCTCTCTTTTGCACCTGCCACGTACACATTTACAGTAGACCCATCTTTTCCAGTCGAGCCCTCCAGTTCCGAGAAGTATTTCTTGAACACTAAGCACGAACTGAGAAATTTTTTTTTTGAGAAATAGTTTTTGAACACTAAATACCAGATGCTATCATAAGCATGTTCTGTGTTTTAATTATTTAATTCTTACAACAACCTTATAAAGTAAGTGCTATTGTTATCCGTACGTTACAGATGAGATGGAGGTACAGAGAGGTTAAGAAACCTGGGCAGGGTAACACAGCAAGTTGACGGCAGCTAGGATTCTAATCCAAATAGTAGCTCTAAAGCACACTGTAAAACTAACTACCTTGGGCACAATGCCAGTGGTTTGTAAATTGTGTATAGAACTGAGTCTCCATCTTTGTTACAGATGTCCCCAAATTCTTTAATGGACCATTTGTCTTAATTTCACCAACTTCTATTATAGCTCTTTTTTTCCATATAAATGTCATTAGATTATGTAGGAATTTTTTTTTTTACTGTTTACATCAAATAAAATGTCATTAGCAAAGAACTGGTTGGTATTAAGATAATTGCCTAAAACTTGATTTTCATTACATGGAAAGAATGTAAATCGGCCACGCACCCTAAGATAGTATTCAAGAATGAAAGTGATAAAGCATCAGTATTCCTCTTTGCCCCTTCAGTATTAATGGGAGAGTTTTGAAATCGTGGAAGTTTACATAAGCGTTTTAGAGGAATTTGATTTTCTTTACAAGGCAATCATCTTCATTTTTATAAAACTGACATCACTGTAAAACTGTTTTTACGTCAGGTTAAAATTTGCCTGACCTATTCTGTTGCCGACTTGAGTCATACCAGGTCATTGAAACCCAAAATAAGTATGTTCTAAGTATTGGGTAACCATTATAACCTATTTAGAGCCAAGATCCACGTAAGCCACGTTGACTTCTTTCCTCCATCACCGAGATAGCGGACATGTTCATCAATAATGTCCTGATGTGCTCATTAGATCTCCACAGAAGGAGGGGTGCCAGCAAGAGGTACAGAAGTAAATTCAGTGGAATCTCAACGGTCAAGAGTTAGGACTATTGTTCTGTATGTCAGCCCCTGCACTGGTAACATTATTTTTTCCACTAATGTATTTTGTGATTTGATTTGGCCCGCGGTTTGCCTGAATGCAGGCAATTACACTTGTATTAAGGGTTCTGCTGTCTAGTTTTTCTCCATGCTGAGGGATGTCAGAAGGCGAGTATTCTGCGTCTAAAGGAAACATGAAAAATAAAAATGGAAACACCTGAAGAATGCCTTTACTTACATTAATCAAGGGGCAGCTGCTGCTCTCGGTGATGACGGCCTGCTCTGTGCTTAGCTGAGCAGGGCCCCGTGGGCCTCAGAGCAGGAATTAAGTCAGGCTGTGAGGGATGCTGCCTGTGTTCAGAGGGAAAGACCGTGTCACGAGTACAACGTACCGGCTCGGGTTAAATCAGAAGGGAGATTTTGTCCCTTCAGTTTGGGGTGGTGGAAATTACCTATATATCGCTAGTATCTGTGCAGTATGGAAGAGATTTGGACCCTGTATTTTCCCCTATCTTCCCCTTGTAGGATGGTGATTTTCCTTTAAGGACTTGGGTTTCTCTGTGTATCCACTAATAAATGGCCAGAGAAAGAGTCACCAATTAAAATCATTTTATGGTAAGTGTCTGTGTCTTTTCAACCAGATGCTTCTCTTTGTAGAACTAAGTCAGGAAAATGATTCAGGTGAAGTCTATGCATTTTGATGTTAACGGATTCCGCTCTTACGGAGAGACAACCAGTTAACAACGTGAAATGAGGGTGGCGATGGTTTTCGAAATGAAATAATGTTTGATGTAACTTCGAGCTTTCTCTGAACTTTGGCCAGACTGTAGGAAAGGTAGGAGGCGGGGAGCAGCTCTGTCAAGCACAGAATTACACACGGGGGAAAAAATTAATCTAAATACTGAGGGAGAAGCCTGTGTTCTCTTGCATGATATTTAGCAGCAAGAGCAAGGAGAGGGATGTTTCTTTCTTTGTGTAATGTGCTGTAGTTACAATAAACACAAGATTTCCAAATCTCAGAGGACTCTCTTGACAGTTGCTTGATAACAGCTTTTTTCATTCCATAGTTTTGACAGTTCGTGTGTGTTGCCATATCTAGTGTAAACTAAAACATCACTGTCATTCTGTTTTTCTTTTGTATGTGGCTTCTCTTTTTTTTCATCTTTAGGATAATGAAAAAGATGGGCTTTTCACTCGTAGACTAGAGGAAGGCAAGTTGTGTGTGGAGATTAGCATGTGTTTATGAGTTTTGAAAGATTCAAGTTGACAGCTGAACACTGCTTTAAATAATTTTCTTCTCCATATTGCTTCAGGAAAAGTATAAGTGGGATGTGTAAGTTTTCTCTTAATCTTTTGATAAATAGCAAATCTGAGGCATCTGTGTGGGTACCTATATTATTTATCTGTGGTTAATTGAAAAGCACCGAATACAATGAACGTCCCTAGCGCTCCAGGCTGTGCAGCCTTTGAGAAACGGGAAGCGTCCCGTTCCTCGTCATTAACACCGTGGTGCCCTGTTTCCCTCTGGTGCTTTTCGGTCCCCAAGGATGCTTCCCATCATCTGCTGGATCGCCGTCCCACCCGCTTCTGCCAAGTTCATAGCTAAGTGACGTCATCGGACTGTTTCAGAAACAACAGGGTACCGCCGCCGTCATTTATTCATCTGGTCTTTGTTTTTCTAGAGTCACTCTAGAAACTGAATTGCACCGGTAGGCACTGTTTTTGAGGCTGCAGGGGAGACGACAGGCCAGGAGCACAGGGCAGGGTCACGGCAGTCTTGACTCCTCAGGTGGAAACTCTCAACTTTTGCACATGCCAGAAGGGGTCCCGTGGAATTTATCCTGGGAGACCTTCCCTCCTCCAGTCCCCATCGCCTTTGATTTACAGAAATCTCAGTGAGGTTATTTTGCCCTCAAACCAAATTTGCTGTCGCGTAGCACAGCTCCCAATGCCGTCATCTGGCATGTTACAGACAAATTCCAATTACTTTTCTACTTCGAGCTATTGTTAAACACTACAAGCTAGCTGACAGTAAAATTATAAATACAGGTGTTGTCACACTACACTATAATCAGAATTTTAATTTGAATTTTCATTTGGAAAGCCTTTTTTTTTTTTACATGAAAATGGGAATAGAATTAGTTTTATTGACAGTAAAAAGACATTTTGAAAGCTTCCTAAATCATTACCTGTATTTAGCAGGAGGAAAAATTGTATATGTCCATGTAAAAAGAAGAGTTTTATTATCACATATTTACTCATTATATTTGGTCGTAAATAAAACGGGGAAGACGTGTTTGACAAATGATTGACGGAACTCGCTGGGGTTTTGCTTCATCAGAACAATAGACAGACATAAATATATATTTTGCTTTTGTTTTGCTCTGCTATTACCGATGCAGACCTGTAGACGAAATCTTCTTCTAGCAAATTAAGTACAGCCTGTTGGGAGTCTGCATGCAATGCTCAACTTTTTTATTTGGCAATTTTCTCTTCTTATCCAGATTCATCATCCATGGTGCTTCCCCCCACCCACCCCCCACCCCACCCCCCCGCTTGCGCGGTGGTTGGAGTGGGTTCCCTTCTCAAGTCCCTTTTTTTCCCTTGAGGCATTTAGTGTCGTGTCTGCCAGATTTCAGTGATGAGCAGCGAATTGCTTTTAAAGTGGGCATTATGCCAGTTCAGCAGCACAATGGAAAACCAATCTTCCCCCATTCTACTTTTGATGCTGTTATTGTAGCATTTTCCATAACTGCTGCCACAAAAAAAAAGGGGGGGGGAGAGATGTGCTCAATTGCTACCAGTTAGTCAAGTTAAATCCAGAGTAGCATTAAAATTACTCTGAAAACTGTTTGTCAGAGGTCATGTGCCGTCTGTGGCTGCTGCACGTAGGAGACATGTTCTGTTCTGGTGGCTTTTTTCCCTTTATTATTACCGTCACTGACCAGCTCTCTAAATAGCCCTTCACTACCTGTTTACTTATTGTCTTCACCTCCCTGTTGAAAAAATGTGTCAAACAGAAATGTTGAAAAGTTTCTTTAAAGTGCTGGAAATAGCAGGAGAGTGAGTTGTTCAGGGTGCTAGAGTTTGTACAGTGTGAAAGCACAAGAAAGTGGGGGAGCGCGAGAACATAATTCTCTGGTTTCTATAGCAAGATTACTGTTTTCTTCTTTTTAGCTTCACGTTTCAACCGCTGGGTTCACTGTTCTACTTTTTTTAATAGCACAAATGGAATTTATCCTCTCTCCATCTCAAGTCCCCCCTCCCCTGGCTTTGCTCGTGAATGAAAGCGACTCCTACTATGGCTGCAGGCCAGATGGCAGCTGTATATGTTGGATTGGATGCTTTTGGAGTGCGCCATATTTTTAAAATCAGGGCCAATAGATGGACTATTTTGAGAGTGGCAGTAACACTGCAAGCCTGCCCCATTTCCTAAGAATTTATTTGCACTTTTAAAATGACATAAATATCCTATAATCTGTGCTTAAAATAATCGAGTTGTGATCTCTTAGGTGTATTGCGCTAATAATAAAAGCAAGTCGGATTTCTGGGATGCCTTTCTTCTAAAGACTGTGGGTTTATTTAACCGTGTGCTATCTCTACGGGATTTTTTCTCTTTCCGTTAATCCTATCCATAATTTCACTGGACTCTCAGCCTTATGAAGGCAGGCATTTTTGTCCATCTTGTTCACTCCTGTAGCCCCAGGGCTTAGAACATTATCTGGCACGTAGTAGGCACTTGGTAAGTATTTTGTGGAATGAGTTAATAAATGATTTGTGCTTCTCTTGTGGTTTCATGGAGTTGTACCCTGTTTACTTATTTATATATTTTTTAATCCAGCTGGAATGCCAAACTGTGGTCCTAAAACACAGCCATCATAGTAATTTATCTGTTGATCCTTTAATTCACCCCACCCTATCGCAAGTTGTACCTGACACCCGGTGGGTACTCAGTAGACGTTTGTTGGATGAACAAGTGGAAGAAGTCTGCACAAAGGTTATTTGCCAATCAGGGATGTAGCCATTTGGTGGTAAATAAGGGGGTAGTTTAGTGTGTCCCACCATGAGTATTCATAGTCTACGAATTCTCAGTCTTAGGTTGGTCCAGAGGTCTTTCCCAAAGATTACGTTGGTTTTCTGGGCTTACGTTCACGCATATTTCGGATCTATGTTCTCCTTCAGTTTCTAGTTTGAGAGCATTTGAATTTCTCCTAAAGCAGGAGAGGAAAGACTCCAGTAAGGCTGCAGTCAGTATTCATAACCAGCCCACTCGCCAGTGCCGTCTCCATGAATCCATTGCATGCTCTCCAGAGTGAGTGGTCCTGTCTTAACATGGGAGGGAGGCCGCCACCCATGGTGGGAGGTATGCATGATAGCAGGTAGACCTCCCTCGGCACCGTTTGCCTGTCACGTGGAATCGTGGTAAGGCATTCTATTATTCTGCTCTGTCCTTCACTACCTGCCTCCCCCAGAACGCTCCGCTTCCATCTGCGAAGTGAGGGAAATGCAGGCCCAGAGGCTGCTTACCAAGGTCAGAGGCTTCAGAGAATTCAGTGACTTAATCAAGAACTGTACCACGTAAGAGACATACTGCTTTCCCTTTTAATCATTGAGTTGTAAATGTGACATAGCTTTAAATGGATAGCAACAATTTGCAAATCAGTAAGACCCATTTTGTAATTAACTTTGGACTAAGCGTTAAAAAGTATACATTGAGGATTATCATAGTAAAAATGCAGAGCAGTGTGGGGATTCTTTCTTGGCGGCTAAAAGTGTGCATATTAAACATACAGAAATGGAGGTAGTGGGTTTCTCTGGCTACTAACAGATTCCCTCAAAAGAATGCCTTGTTAGAAACCTTTTTTTTTTTTAAGAGATTTTATTTCGTAAGTAATCTCTCCACCAAATGTGGAGTTCGAATTCACAACCGCTAGATCAAGAGTCACACACTCTTCCAACTGAGCCAGCCAGATGCCCCAGAAGCCTTTTTTGTTTTAAGTAGCAGATAAAAGAATATTCCTAAGTTATACCATAAGGATTATGAGTTTATTTGAGAGGAATCTGGAATGTACAATAAGATGTTCTCTGATGTGCTCATTCCATCTCTTCTCCAATACTATTTGACCTTCATCCAAGAAAAGTCAAAGAACATACTGAAAGAAGGATTCTGATTTTAATTAGAGCAAATTTAAACATCTATAAAGTAGAACATTTTGCCTTACATGTCCTAGCATCAACATATTACACAGGGGGAAAAACGAGGATGTTCACTGTAGCATCCTGCATCAGCATTTGTTAAAGTTCCAAGGATATTGAGTTGCCCGGGCCAACTGTGGAAAATCTTATATAAGAGTACTGTGAGGAGAACTTGTGCCTTTATTATTTTTTTAAATGTTTATTTATTTTTGAGAGAGACAGAGACAGAGCACAAGTAGGGGAGGGGCAGACAGAGAGAGACAGAGACAGAGAGAGGGAGACACAGAATCCGAAAAAGGCTCTAGGCTCTGAGCTGTCTGCACACAGCCCGACGCAGGGGTCGAACTCACCAACCGTGAGAACATGGCCTGAGCCGAAGTCGGACGCTCGACCAACTCAGCCACTCAAGCGCACCCCCCTTTTCTTTTTTTTTTTTTTTAATGTTTGAATTTGTGCCTTTATTTTTTTTATTTTTTTTTTTTTAAATTTTTTTTTTTCAACGTTTTTTAATTTATTTTTGGGACAGAGAGAGACAGAGCATGAACGGGGGAGGGGCAGAGAGAGAGGGAGACACAGAATCGGAAACAGGCTCCAGGCTCCGAGCCATCAGCCCAGAGCCTGACGCGGGGCTCGAACTCACGGACCGCGAGATCGTGACCTGGCTGAAGTCGGACGCTTAACCGACTGCGCCACCCAGGCGCCCCGAATTTGTGCCTTTAAAAACAAAAAATAACTCATGCAGGCTGGGGAGTAGTAGAATAAGAGTTTCTCTTCGTGTCCCTCCACCAAGAGCATTTAGAGGAAAGAACATGAAGTAGATGTGTGACCTTGCAAAAAGCTTCCTGGTCTGTTTTCCTCGTGGGTATAGTGTCTCTTCTGTTTAACTTACAGGGTTATTGTTAGGATGAAACAATAGGATGTGTACCTTTGTAACCCTCTCTATAATAGGAATTGGCTAATGTTTTCCTATCAGGGGTCAGATCACAAATATTTTCAGCTTTGAGCCCAAGATGGGCTCCACTGCCACTGTGCACCTTCCCCATTGTAGCTAGAGACGATGCAGTAACAAATGGGCATGGCTGTGTTCCAGTAAAACTTTATTGACTCAAACAAGGGGCATCGGGGGTTTGGCCTAAGGTCCTAGTTTGCTAACCTTTGACCTGTAATAATGAAAGGTATAAAACATATAAAATACCGAATATTTGCTTGTTGTTCTGAGTAAATAGCCCACCATCTCGGAATCAGCCTGTGAGGTCACTGTTTGCCTGTCATCGTAAGGAGAAAGGCTAAAGGGACAATCTGTTTCAAGAGAAAGTCACCTTCAGTAGGTTTTGGTCCAGGCTTCCGAAAGTTTTACAGATTCTGCAGAGAATTTCATTCCGTTCAGCTTATATTTATCGATGGCTTCATTTAGGCCACCTAGTCTCACAAGCCTCCAGCCTTTTCTTTAAGAAAATGTTCCTTCCTTAGGACAGTTGGTTTCTACAGAGCCTTGATGTTACTTGTGGTAGGAAAAAGATTCCGGTATTAAAATAGCTAAGTAGGGGGTGCCTGGGGGGCTCAGTCAGTTAAGCATCTGACTCTTGGTTTCAGCTCAGGTCATAATCTCAGGGTTTGTGAAATTGAGCCCCATGTCGGGCTCTGCTCTGACTGCACGGAGCCTGCTTGGGATTCATTCATTCATATTCTCTCTCTCTCTCTCTCTCAAAATAAGTAAACGTTAAAATATATATATGTATATATAGATATATACATGTATATCTATATATACATATATGTATATCTATATATACATATATGTATATCTATACATATATACATACATATATGTATGTATATACATATATATCTATATATATACACATATATCTATATCTATCTACATATATATACATATATATCTATATATACACATGTATATATATATATACATGTGTATATATAGATAGATAGATATAGATATATATATAGATATAGATATATAAAGTAGCTAAGTAGGGTGGAGAGCTGTCACCTCTTACCTCCCCTGGACAGTCCTGGAGTCTTTGGAAGAGTTGACAAAGAGGGACAGTGGCTATCTTGGTGATTAACCAGGTAAGGTTTCAAGGTATATGGTCAGTTCTTTTGAAACTGCTGGAGAATCCTACTTAAAGAGTGTCACTGATACATTCTGGAATTAGGAATGCCCCACAGTCTTCGAGTTTCCAAGAGACAAAAATCACATTAGCTTAATGGAAGAACTCATCCCAGAAGGAGTACAGGGTATCAGTTCATAGAAGTTAAGAAGGTAAAGGTTATTAATCCTGATATCCTTAAAACACTGGTTTATTTCAGACTTCATAGTTGGTTTGCAGGTGGCTGGACTTCTTTAATATTTATACTGTATCTGATGAGTCAGAAATATAAAACCACATCCATTTTACATAAACATTAAATCCGGAGCAGCTAAAAAATGTATCTGGTACAGAATTAGCCTTCGTGTATTTTCCTTGGGTGTAATGAGTTTGATGGTAAGCAGTCATTTAAGTCTGCCTTTGACTCTCTCTGCTTTCTCTCAGATTTCTTAAGGTCTTAGATTTCTCCCATCTCTTAGACCTTCCACACTGAATCTGTGAGCTTTTTGTAATATATATCCCAATCAGTTGACAATTAACCAATTTATTCATGTTTTCCTGTATTCCTGCCATTTATCCAGGGCAGTGGCCCTCTGCTAGGCAGTTTCTAAGATGGCACCCAGTGCTCCCTGCCTGTTGGCACTCACTCTTGTGCAGTATTCCTCTTCCCTTGAGTGTGGGCTGGATTGAGTGACAAAAGGGGTAGGATGTTACTTCCGAGATTAGGTTACAAAGGATTGCGACTTCTGTTTTGAGTGCATTCGCTTGCTTTCTTGCTCACTCTGCTGGAAACCAGCTGCCATGTTATGAACTGTCCTGGAGGCAGTCTGCATGGTGAAGAATCGAGGCCTCAGTCCAACAACCTGAGAGGAATGTATAGTCACATATTATATAAATATGTTGCCAGAATACCTGTTTCGTTTGGATTAATCAAAAATGCTCATGTTTTTCCCTCCTCAAAGGATGTAACTAACCGTCTTGGGTAGGACATCTGTAGATGCCTACAAGTTGAGAGGGAATGGACACTACCCATGAACAAAGATGGAACCCAGGAAATGCCAAGAACTCTTGGAGTAGTCGTAGGTAGCTGCATCCATCCCCATT